>NW_024039390.1:0-302500 GCF_016077235.1 Cyprinodon tularosa
TTAAAAACTTCTAAAGACGAGGGAAAAAATATTGATCCATTAAAATATCCCAATATCTTCATATGCTGATATATTGCCATTAAAAACACCATATCAATCTCTTTTACTAATGAAATATTGCTATATGTCATCGTTATGCTACGAAATCCCCCGAAAATTCAAGAAATGTTGCCATATTTTTATATGTTGATATATTGACGCGGTATCGATCTATTTTACAAACAAAATCTCACAAGAATTTGCAAAATATCACGAGAGTTTGTAACAGAACGATGAAATTTCACGAGATTTTGAAAGTAAAATAGATCGATACCGCGTTTTTAAAAATCAATTTGATATCAGCATATGAAAATATATTTGAGTATATTATTTTTCAAAGTGTCAGAACTGGATAACAAAACTGCTATTTTCAATGACTACTTATTTTTGTCCAGCTTTAACATCGGTATCGATATCGGTTACCGGCTACATGAGTTTTAAAATATCGGCATATCAGATATCGGCCAAAATCCCAATATCGTGCATCCCTAACGAAACCGTCCCATATTTGGAAGTTAAATTACGCGTACCGTATTGGGCTGATAAGGGACACCATTTGTTCTGTATTTTTACGAATAACTAAAAAAGTTATTTTGGTAGCACTTGCGCACAGTACAACTCTACTGTTGCGAGTGTGACCCATGTCTGCGCGTCATGATTCTCTCTCCCTAGCTCTCGTAGCCAGAGCTTAAGAGTTCTACTGTTCTTGATTGACCGTCCCCTTATGATGTTGTCCGTCTAAAGCATTCTCCACTTGGTAATCTCACTTCTTGGGCCGTTTGTCATGGTTTCCTGCTGATGCTACTTATGTTTAGTTCTAGTTCTACAAACTGTGCACACCAAACTTGAAGCATCTGTTGCAACATTATTCATTACAAGTGCCCAGCTGACCTGCTCAAGTGCATTCAAACAAATACATAGAACTTTATACATGAATATCGCTAGTAGGAAAACTTTTCTTGTGCTGTTTTTCTTCTTCAACTATTTAGCCTTCTTTGTAGTTCTACAGCTGCTGTGCTGGTCTGAACATCCATACATCCATCATGACCTTTGACAGTGGTTTTCAAAGTGGGGGCCGGAGACCCCTGGGGGGGCCACAGCAGGTTGGCAGGAAAAGTAAAGCACAACAAAGAGTGTCATTTAAATTACTGGGTAATTAACAACAACACCAAAAAAAAAAAAAAAAAAAAAAATGAATACCAGTAATCTTCTCTATAGCCTAAAAAATGTTAACAGGCCAAACACGCCATTAGCTTTGTGAGGGGATTTCTGTGCGCCATGATACTGTGCAAACTTAACATTTCCATTTACTAATTATTTTAATTGGCTTTAGCTTATTGCAAGAAATACAAGCCAGGCTCAAAGAACAAATGAAAGTAGGGCTGTGTGTTGAGTTGAAACGGGACACAATTTGCTTAAAATGCAGGAAATTGCATCTAAGAAATACAAAACTTTCAGGGGAAGGACCCCGAGACCCCCCAAGACAATAAAGTTTCTCTATCACCCCCTCCTCCCTTATTTCTGTTTCTGAACCCTATGTACAGCCATGTAGCAGTATCTTTGCTGAATGGCTGGATATCACAGAAGAGGATTTGGGCCACTGAAAAAAATAATAAAAAAGTTAACGGATTTTTAAGTGTTATTGCAGTATAATATGAGAAAAGTCTGAATTCTGACTTTATTCTCAGAATTTTAGATCTTAATGTAGATGGGCGCCATGGAGGAAGAGATGTGGGATCACTCAGCTTCACTGACAAAGATGTGAGTTGTTTGGGAGGACCAGTAACACACTGGTGGAAAATTACAGAATTAGGCGACTTTTTACGTGCCTGAGGGGTCCCCTCTTTAATGGAGGAGCAGAAGGTGATTAAAACAAGAGAGCTAGTCTCTAAAAGAGACATGGCTATGGCTTGATGCTAACATGTTTGTTAGCTGTCAGAATTCAGTCAGAATTCTGAGATTAAGGCCAGTCAGGATTCTGAGATTAAGGCCAGTCAGGATTCTGAGATTAAGGCCAGTCAGGATTCTGAGATTAAAGTCAGTCAGGATTCTGAGATTAAAGTCAGTCAGGATTCAGAGATTAAAGTCAGGATTCAGAGATTAAAGTCAGGATTCAGAGATTAAAGTCAGGATTCAGAGATTAAAGCCAGGATTCTGAGATTAAAGCCAGGATTCTGAGATTAAAGTCAGGATTCTGAGATTAAAGCCAGGATTCAGAGATTAAAGCCAGAATTAAAGCCAGGATTCAGAGATTAAAGCCAGAATTAAAGCCAGGATTCAGAGATTAAAGCCAGGATTCAGAGATTAAAGCCAGGATTCAGAGATTAAAGCCAGGATTCTGAGATTAAAGCCAGGATTCTGAGATTAAAGCCAGGATTCTGAGATTAAAGCCAGGATTCTGAGATTGAAGCCAGGATTCTGAGATTAAAGCCAGGATTCTGAGATTAAAGCCAGGATTCTGAGATTAAAGCCAGAATTAAAGTCAGGATTCTGAGATTAAAGTCAGAATTCTGAGATTAAAGTCAGGATTCTGAGATTAAAGCCAGGATTCTGAGATTAAAGCCAGGATTCTGAGATTAAAGCCAGAATTAAAGTCAGGATTCTGAGATTAAAGTCAGGATTCAGAGATTAAAGCCAGGATTCTGAGATCAAAGCCAGGATTCAGAGATCAAAGCCAGGATTCAGAGATCAAAGCCAGGATTCAGAGATTAAAGCTAGATTAAAGCCAGGATTCAGAGATTAAAGCCAGGATTCAGAGATTAAAGCCAGGATTAAAGTCAGGATTCTGAGATTAAAGTCAGGATTCTGAGATTAAAGCCAGGATTCAGAGATTAAAGCCAGAATTAAAGTCAGGATTCAGAGATTAAAGTCAGGATTCAGAGATTAAAGCCAGGATTCAGAGATTAAAGCCAGGATTCAGAGATTAAAGCCAGGATTCAGAGATTAAAGCCAGGATTCAGAGATTAAAGCCAGGATTAAAGCCAGGATTCAGAGATTAAAGCCAGGATTCAGAGATTAAAGCCAGGATTCAGAGATTAAAGCCAGGATTCAGAGATTAAAGCCAGAATTAAAGACAGGATTCAGAGATTAAAGCCAGGATTCAGAGATTAAAGCCAGAATTAAAGTCAGGATTCAGAGATTAAAGTCAGGATTCAGAGATTAAAGTCAGGATTCAGAGATTAAAGTCAGGATTCTGATATTAAAGTCAGGATTCTGAGATTAAAGTCAGGATTCTGAGATTAAAGTCAGGATTCTGAGATTAAAGCCAGGATTCAGAGATTAAAGCCAGGATTAAAGCCAGGATTCAGAGATTAAAGCCAGGATTCAGAGATTAAAGCCAGGATTCAGAGATTAAAGCCAGGATTCAGAGATTAAAGCCAGAATTAAAGACAGGATTCAGAGATTAAAGCCAGGATTCAGAGATTAAAGCCAGAATTAAAGTCAGGATTCAGAGATTAAAGTCAGGATTCAGAGATTAAAGTCAGGATTCAGAGATTAAAGTCAGGATTCTGATATTAAAGTCAGGATTCTGAGATTAAAGTCAGGATTCTGAGATTAAAGTCAGGATTCTGAGATTAAAGTCAGGATTCTGAGATTAAAGTCAGGATTCTGAGATTAAAGCCAGAATTAAAGTCAGGATTCTGAGGTGAGATTCCTCTTCCGCACGATATATGATCTTGTGCTTCTAGATCTCACTGAGGGACGGGGGGACTCCATCCGTAAGGTGAATGCAAGCGATTAAAAACTCTAACTTGCCCTATAAAGGGTTAATTAACGTATTAAAAAAGTTCAAAAACCCTGCAGAGATGTGCAGAAGAGCAGTCAGAAATATCCTTCTACAAGATGATTGAGAAAGGCTGAACAGAAAAATCCTGCCACTGTCACTTTAGTAGTTCTTCCTCTCAGTGCGTTTATGTCTGTTGCATCAGAAGTCGTAATTTTTTCTGCACCTCAGTAAATGATGCAATCATTTAAGCAACGCATTGCAAGCAGAGGGAACCACTAACTGCAAATAAAGATGATCCTCTGAGAGAGAAGGCAGGGAGGACACCGAGCAGGCAAACTGAGGCCAACACATCCCGCGCCTCTCATTACACACAGCTGCCTAACATCCCCATCACCACCACAGCAACATTTCCATTACCGTCCTATAATGTCATTTACTCCAAAAATTGCAGCGGTGAGCAGCAGCAGCTAATGAAATGAGTCCAGAAACGGTGAAACCACTGAATAGTGAACATTCCTCTAAAAACTAAGCCTGGCGCGGCGCTCAGCTCCGGTTTTAAGATCGACCTAAACTGAAGGAACTCAAACTTGCTTCGCATATGTGTCCATTTTCCCCAGCAGCGTAGTATTTTAGCCACCCCTCCCTCCTCTTCAGGCGCATCTCTGTCGTTCAACACGTTGGGGGGCAAAGCAGCGGCTCCGAAAACCGTTAAACAGAACTCCGGCACAAGCTAAAGCCACGTGCGACTGATAGATAGATAGATAAATAAATGTATAAAAGGTTTATACGCACCTAGAAAAAAAAGAGAGGCTGAGTTTTTTTTGTCCCCGGGCTGGAAACGTGGTGTGATCTGCGGAGAGGCGGAGTAACAACCAGCGCCGAGGAGAGTCAGAGCAGCGGACGGCAACTCCGGCAGGAAGCTGGCAGAATAAATAAACCGCCGTGACGTCAGCCGTATCCGCTGAGATAGAGAGGAGAAGAGGTCTCACTCGTTTTTGTTTTGTTAACATGTTTTCTGTTTACCCCAAACAGAGCTGCAAAGGGGGTGTGCATCTTTATCAAGAGGTCGATTTACTATCTTAGAAAGAGCAGAAACAGTTCATTGCATAACATGTTTTTTTTAAGTTATAATCTTTATCTGAAATATATTTCAAACAAACAATCAGGTGGTTGTACGGAAGAGGATTAGAGCCACTGAAAAAATAAAAAAGGTTAACTGATTTTTTAATTTTATTTCAGTATTAGGTGAGAAAAAGTCAGAATTTTGACTTTAATGTCAGAATTCTGACTTTTTTTCTCACAATTCTGACTTTAATCTCAGAATTCTGATTTTAATCTTACAATTCTCACTTTAATCTCACAATTCTGACTTTAATCTCAGAATTCTGACTTTTTTCTCAGAATTCTAACTTTTATCTCAGCATTCTGATTTTAATCTTACAATTCTGACTTTAATCTCACAATTCTGACTTTAATCTCACAATTCTGACTTTAATCTTACAATTCTGACTTTAATCTCACAATTCTGACTTTAATCTCACAATTCTGACTTTAATCTTACAATTCTCACTTTAATCTCACAATTCTGATTTTAATCTCAGAATTCTGACTTTTTTCTCAGAATTCTAACTTTAATCTCAGCATTCTGATTTTAATCTTACAATTCTGACTTTAATCTCACAATTCTGACTTTAATCTCACAATTCTGACTTTAATCTTACAATTCTGACTTTAATCTCACAATTCTGACTTTAATCTCACAATTCTGACTTTAATCTTACAATTCTCACTTTAATCTCAGAATTCTGATTTTAATCTCAGAATTCTGACTTTTTTCTCAGAATTCTAACTTTAATCTCAGCATTCTGATTTTAATCTTACAATTCTGACTTTAATCTCACAATTCTGACTTTAATCTCACAATTCTGACTTTAATCTCACAATTCTGACTTTAATCTTACAATTCTGACTTTTGTCTCACAATTTTGACTTTAATCTCACAATTCTCACTTTAATCTCACAATTCTGACTTTAATCTCAGAATTCTGACTTTTTTCTCATAATTCTAACTTTAATCTCAGCATTCTGATTTTAATCTTACAATTCTGACTTTAATCTCACAATTCTGACTTTAATCTCACAATTCTGACTTTAATCTTACAATTCTGACTTTTGTCTCACAATTTTGACTTTAATCTCACAATTCTCGCTTTAATCTCACAATTCTCACTTTAATCTCACAATTCTCACTTTAATTTCAGAATTCTGACTTTTTTCTCACAATTCTAACTTTAATCTCAGCATTCTGATTTTAATCTTACAATTCTGACTTTAATCTCACAATTCTGACTTTAATCTCAGAATTCTAACCTTTTCTAACAATTCTGACTTTAATCTCACAATTCTGACTTTAATCTCACAATTCTCACTTTAATCTCACAATTCTCACTTTAATCTCACAATTCTGAGATTAAAGTCAGAATTCTGACTTTTGTCTCACAATTCTCACTTTAATCTCACAATTCTGACTTTAATCTCAGAATTCTAACCTTTTCAAACAATTCTCTCTTTAATCTCAGCATTCTGATTTTAATCTTACAATTCTGACTTTAATCTCACAATTCTCACTTTAATCTTACAATTCTGACTTTTGTCTCACAATTTTGACTTTAATCTCACAATTCTGACTTTAATCTCACAATTCTAACTTTAATCTCAGCATTCTGATTTTAATCTTACAATTCTGACTTTAATCTCAGAATTCTAACCTTTTCTAACAATTCTGACTTTAATCCTACAATTCTGACTTTAATCTCACAATTCTCACTTTACAGTTTTTTTGGATTGCTTAAGCACGATTTTCAAAACATAGCCCGTGTTTTCAAAACACTACACGCAATTAGCACAACCACACACCCAATTAGCAAAACACTACAGATCCTTTGCATTATTAAACACTCTTGTAAAAACTATACACTTCTGTTTAAAAACCACACTTTGTTACCATATGAAACACACACGTTTCATATTACTATACTCTGTTTGCACGAGTTAGACTCTGCTGTGATAAACCTAAAACACTTTTAGCACTTCTAGTTCTCTATGATTAGAGTTGGCTACCATCAACAAAGTACAAATATAATGTAAATTCACCAAACACTACACAAGACCAATGTTGCAGACTGAAGAAACTCATTTATTTCTCAACACGCCCGAAATGTTGACATGGAGATTCATAATACTGTAACAAAATGTCACTTTAAGTATTGTACTGTAAGGTTACTGTAAAAAACAAAACAAAAACTAGACATTCTCTCTTCGCCTAGCTGGATCTGGCCAAAGAATTTCATCAACATCGCAGGCAATGTTGTCATTAGCAAGACACCTTGGAAAGAAACGTCTTGAATGACGAATCCATCCTTGCATTGCTGCTACCTCCATCTGGTCACAGGCCTCCTCCATGGCCTGGATGAGGGGTACCTCAGCCTGGAGACGGAGATCATATACCTTCCACCGCCATGCCGAGAAAGACTCGTCTATAGGGTTGAGAAATGGAGAGTATGGTGGAAGATATAGGACGGTGAAATGTGGATGTTGCTGAAACCATTTCTGAACCAGAGCAGAGCGGTGGAAAGACACATTGTCCCAGACAACAATGTATTGCATATGATCGATTTGATTTGCTGCTGTTATGTTGTGCAATTGGTCCAAGAATGTAAGTATGAGTGCTGTGTTGTGGGGGGCCCATATGGGAATGGCGGTGGAGGACCCCATTCTGTGTAATGGCTGCACAGAGTGTTATATCACCCCCACGTTGCCCTGGGACATTGACTATAGCTCTGTGGCCAATGATGTTTCTTCCCCTCCTTCGTGTTCTCGTCAGGTTGAACCCAGCCTCATCTACGTAGATAAACTCATGCTGGATCTCCTCTCCATCCATTTGTAAAACTCTCCGAAGAACAGTGTCAGGCAAAATTGTGTTCAGTGTAGATCTAGTATACATATTACAGTAAAGTAAAAGATTATGAGACAGTATGCAAGATCACAATGCATAGGTGAATACATACCTCTGCATAATCATGCCGCAGTCGTTTCACCCTTTCGGAATTGCGCACGAAAGGCACTCGATAAATTTTCTTCATTTGAATATGTTTTTTTGTTAGGATGCGTGCCAGTGTTGAAGGTGAGACCTGATGGATATTGTTGAAACCGACGTGGTTATTGACAATGTTAGCTTGGAGCTGATTGAGGGTTATAGCATTGTTGGCCAAAACCATGTTTACTATCTCCCTCTCTTGCTGTTCTGTGAACATAGGAGGCCGTCCCCCTCGTCGTTCCTGACCCTCAATCCTATGTAGAAAAAAAACAGTAAACAATAGTACAGTAATTTCACAGGAAAAGGTAACAGAAGTGCTGATAGTGCATAGAATACAGTACTGTAAGATGATGATATTTTTACAATACCTATTTTCCAGTCAAAATGTTCTTATCACACTTGCCACTGTGTATTGGCTTAGATTTGGCTGTACTCGCAGTCCAGCCTCCCTCAGCGTCAGGCCGTGGTTGACAACATGGTCAACCAGTGTTGCGCGGATCTCATTTGTCATATTCGGTCCTCTTTGAGCACGTTCTTGTCTTCCTCTTCCTCTACCTCTTTCCATTGTGCTTGAAGACCGATGAACTCACCTGCTGCTTTTTATATTGCTTATACACCTGATTGGTGTGTCTACAATTAAGCAAACAAGTGTTTGCACACCTGATGACTGTGTTGAATCAATTGGTTGGAAGGTGCGGTAATTTGACAGTCAGTGCTTTGGTATTGCAAGGAAGTAACTTCATAATAGATTTTTGTGTGTAATGTATGTTAAGTGTGTTTAGTGTTTTGCAAATCACTGTGTGTAAAGTTTTGCAACAAGTGTGAGGTTGACAATGTGCTTATAGTTGTGCAAATATGGGCTGATGTTTTGCTTCTTGAGTGTAAGGTTTTGCTAATAGTGTACTACTTTTAACTTTAGTGTGTAAGCAATCCAAAAAAAACTGTAATCTCACAATTCTGACTTTAATCTCAGAATTCTGACTGAATTCTGACAGCTAACAAACATGTTATCATCAAGCCCTCGCCATGTCTGTTTTAAAGACTAGCTCTCTTGTTTTAATCACCTTCTGCTCTTCCATTATTGAAATAGCATCACCAGGGACCCCTCAGGCACGTAAAAAGTCACCTAATTCTGTCATTTTCCACCAACGTCTTACTGGTCCTCCCAAACAACACACATCTTTGTTAGTGAAGCTGATTGCTTCCACATCTCTTCCTCCATGGTGCCCATGTACATTAAGATCCAAAATTCTGAGATTAAAGTCAGAATTCTGACTTTTTTCTCATATTAAAATGAAGTATTTAATAATGAACTTTTATTTTTTTCAGTGGCCCTAATCCTCTTCCGTATGGTTGAAAGTAGAAAGTAGGTTATTTAACCAATTCCAATTTACCCTCAGGTAACCCAGTTGTTTTTTTGTGGTTGTCTTTTTTGTAGCAGGGGGACTTGGAAAGCTTTCTAGCACACGGAATGAAGTAAACAAAGCTGTGCAGGGTAGGTAAAAATACACAAGAAATGTACCCGAGTAATTGTATTTCAAAATTCTTTAAAGAACAAAGAACGTTGATATTAAGCGTCCAAGCAATTTTTCAATTGTGAATATAAAGTGTCTGGTAAACAGGGAAACAAGTACAAAGTAGTTGTTGGATCATAACATTTAATTTAAGTTTTAAAATGATGCGGTCACGTCATGTGCAACTTCTGAGATTTTGGGGACTAAATACACATAGAAAAATACAGAAATACCATGATTATGCTTGCAGTAAAAAATGTCCTTATACCTTAGTGTTTTTTTTTTCACAATACTACTCAAGTAAATGACACTAGTTACTACCTACCTCTGATTAGATTTCTGTTAATTAGATTTAAGTAAAACTATTTTTTTTTAAATAAGTAAATCAGAACAGAATCAGAAGCCTTTATTTGTCATTGTTCCTCAAGGGTTCAATGAAATATTTAGCAGCTCATAACAATATAAAACAAAACATTGCAGGCAAATAGTGCAATAATGAGAAAATACATATAAAAAGTTATAAAAGGACTGTGTAGTTACAGAAGAAATAATTATATATACACAAGAATATTTACACAGAATCTGAGGTATTGCACATGAGAATATTGCACTTATACTGTTTTCTATAAGTGCAATATTTGTGATTGTAGGCACTTGTACAGCTTGCTCTGTTATGCAAGCTGCTAGAATTGACAGAAGAGAATACTGGATGGATGTTCAAAATGTTTTTAGAATAAAAAGAGCCTCAGAATAAAGCCAACGGGACTTTCTGTATTTCAATTGAAAGCATTTATCTATCTTTGCTAGATTCTGTAAAGATGTTTTTAACTGCAAGACATTTTCATGATGCTTTGTTTATCAGCCTGTCCCTCTGATGGACTGCTGTAGTCGATGACTAAATATAGGCCCACACATCAGCATTATGCTACAGCCAAAGCCTGTTTCAACACCACATGTTGCTTCGATCAATTATTAATTTATAAAAGCTTGAGTTGACTGAAAAATGACTCAAAACAATTTAAAAAAAAAGTTAGAAACAAACCACTGGACTTTGTTTTCAAAGCTTGAAGATGTTCCGCTTCCCATCCAGAAAACTTTCTTAATAAAAAATGTCTGGAGTAGCGTGGATCTTCAGGCTTTTATAAGGTAGCCCAACAAATGCCATGTTATGGGTTAGAAAAATATGCAAATTGAACCGAAACAGGTCCACCCCTTTGTAACCTGGAGTCATTGGTGGGCTGCAAATTAAGCCGATACTGGCCCAAGCTTCAGTAATAGGGAGTCATTAGTGTCATTGTTGACCTGGCTGACCAGGGATAACGATTGAGATGATAGCGGGAAGGAGACAACTCTATCGCTGCATCGTAGTTTTTTGAGAGCTGGAACCTGAGACCACCCCCTCTGTTAAAGGTTGGTTTTTCTCTTTTAACTTAAATGGCTTCCTTCACACCCTTTTCAAACCACCTGTCTTCTTTGCCCAAAATGTGAACATTCTGGTCCTCAAACAAATGTCCTTAAGGTGTAGATCGGAGGTCTTCAACAGGGGGTCCGTGACCCCTAGGGGGTCCTCGGTGGTACTGCATGGGGGTCACAAAAGTTTTGGTTGATTAGACTTCTTTTTTTCCACTAATAGAAATGTCTTTAAATCCACATTAACATGAAATCAACAGACTGAACTAAACAGATAAACAGAGGTATAAGATGTCTTTCAGTCATCAATGCCAGTGGCGTTTCTAGACCAAATGTATGAGGTGACCCGGAGGGGGCCAGCATGTTTTCATGGGGGCACAGAAAAGCAAAAAATAAAAAACAGGGCAAGGGATTCAGATATATTAAGAGAGCTGCATGAAATGAAATTTCTATTCAATTAGGGTTAATTATTAAAATTCTATTTCTTGTTCGATCAATAGGCATTCATAAATTTGAAATTTTACATATTTTTGACTTAATTTGAGTTAAAATTACGTTTTTTTCTGAAATCTGAATTAGAACTCAAGAAAAATTTATAAATTTAGCCATAAAAATTAGAGGAATTTGTTTTGAAAAAAAAAATAACATTTAGCAGATGAAAACTGGGATGCTATCTCAACACCACTGAAGCTATCACCTTATTGTTTTTAAATAATTAGTAAAACAGAACTTGTATAGAAAAAAAGATAGAAAAAAATAGTTCCCAATGGCCTATCAGTAATCATGTCTGTTCCAATGCATATCATCATTAGAATTTCTTTGAATATTATGTCTTAAGTACAAGGGCCATAACAGGGGCACTGGCCCTCGTTGGCCCCTGTCTAGAACCGCCCATGATCAATGCACACATTTAGCGACACACAGGAGCTCTTTCAAGCTGGGCACCGTTTCATTCACAACACCTGTCCCATCAACCAAGAATCAGAAATACTTTAATAATCCCAGGGAGGGATTACTTTAATTACATTACTCCATCTGGAATAGAGTGACTGTAGGTCCAGTTTGATAGAACACTATTTCATACAATATTTGTAATTAGGGGGTCCCCGCTCCATCTCGCCAACGATTTGGGGGTCCTTGGCCTGGAAAACGTTGAAGACCCCTGGTGTAGATGGACATCAGTCCGGAGGAGGTAGCACTCCTGTGTTGAGCCATGCGACTTTAGAGAGGTTGTTTGGTACCTCCAATATAAAGATGAGACCTGGACGATTGAGAATCTTCACCAACATGACTCAAAACAATATTCCTTTTACAAATAATATATCCTGATGTCTGCTGCAAAACATTTTAAACAACAAATATGTATCCAATAAGTTGCATGATGACTTCGACTTACAAAATTAATGACGGATCAGCTTTTTGACAAAGGTTTCAACTTCTTTCAATCATCACAGGATATTTTAAGCTCTGCTTGAAATAAGGAACATGGACAACCTTATTTAATAAAGCCCACCTGTTAATTGCAGATTATATACCTTCAGCCAAGTAATGAAGCTAAAATATGCAAGCATTTGAAAAAAAAGATAAATATAAAATAAATGTATAAACTCAAAATATTTCATCTCTTGCATTTTTGAAGATTGATTGATCTCATGCATATATTCTATATATGGTCTCATCTTTTGCATACAGATGAAGTTTGACTTTTTATTTAGAAGAACAGATTTTCTGATGTGATTTTTTCTTAAACCATGCTTCAACCAGAACAAATACACACTATACTTTAATATAAATATAGTACTGGAGGCCAAACAGTCTCTCACTACTACATCTTTCACATTTCTACTGTGGGTTCCTTATTGTGCATTTTTTATTTAATATCTGCTACTATTTTGGAAGCATATTGTGGATTCTTATTTCTATATATTGGTTATTTTTTTTATGTGCGGTGTGTTATATAAGAAATTACTACTGCGCCGTATAATACATACCCACTTTTTTAATTTTAGTCTATAACTCATTGCTATGAAGCAAAACCCTATAATAATAATTCACCTCCTCATTTAACCCATCCCCTTCCGGAGCAGTGGGCTGCCATTGTGCGGGGCTTGGGGAGCAGTGTGGGGTTGTCTTGCTCAGGGACCCAGAGGGCAGGCTGTGGGGATTGAACCTGGTACTTGCAACCTTCTCAGAGCATAAGCGCACTGCTCTAACCACTCGACCGACACTCAACCAATAAACCATTATCAGAAAGACCATAAAGTATTATACTCCAGTTATTTCTAAAAATATATCAATTTAAATCTATTATAACAGAACAAGGCTCTGTTTGAGGTTGAGCAGTAATAAAAATCTTTATGATTTTCTTTTCTACACATAAATAAACACAAATAGAGGTAGTGGCTAGTGTCATTTACTTCAGTAACTTTAAGGAGTAGTGTTACTTTTCTGTACTTATTACCTTTAAGGCATCGCTGCACTGAAGGTCACTCAGGAAACAACCACAATGCAAATGTGTGGGCTTACATTTCCAAGTCTTTCTCAAGACTAAATGTTTTAGTCCTTGAGAAAATAAAAAAAAAGAAGCTCTAGTTGATTTTTTTCTGGTATGAAGCCATGCATAGGATTCTAAATTTGTAAACGAAAGTCAAGATTCGTAAGTGAATTTAAGACCTGTAATTTTCTTGCAGTCAATTTATGCACACATGTGACATCAGGTGTTTTATCTGTGAAAAATACACATTTATAAGCTCTGAAAACAAGTTCTCAAAACTATAAGAAATCACAACTTCATGAGTACTAAGCTGTTACACTCCTTACCAGCAGATGGCAGCGATGTACCTGGAGGTTGTTTGCCAACCTCCATTAAACTGGAAGAAGATAAACAGAACCATTGATCAGATATTTTATCTTTGCTTACATTTTTTTTTAACTATGCACAGTATAACGATTCATATTTTTGAATGATATTTCTAGTTTTACGAGTATCTTTTTACTCCACCATTCTTGTGCAGTAAATTTTTTCTTTTGTATATTATGTTATTTATTTCTTTATATATTTTTGCCTTTAAACCACCAGAACTCGTACCCAATGTCTGTCTAACTGCATCATTTATAAACGATCAGATGTTTCTTCCTTTTTCCATTTAAAGTGGTTTATACAACTATCAGGTGCTTTACTGCCATCAAGTGGTGAGGAGTGTACTATGGAGGACCAGCTCTACCATATTTAAAAATAAGTACAAAAATAAGTAAATGCTCAATTAATAAATAAATAAGCATACAATTATATGTTATAATGTATGTTATAAAATTATATATTATAATTATATGTTATAATATTTTTGTCTATGTAGCAGCCTTATCAGGGGTTGTAGATTCAGACTTTGAATATCTTTCATTTGTAATGATAGTTTTTTTACTTTGTTACTTGCATTTGTAACTCATAAAATATTTTTGTTTTGTTTTTCACAGATGAAACACCTGCTCTCACACAAATGCCGAGGTGTCAAGTAACAAAGTATTTTACTGTACTTAAGTACACTTTTCAGGTATCTATACTTTACTCCATTACTTATTTTTATTCCTACTTCTGACTTCTACTCATTACATTTTCACACAAAGATCTGTATTTTATACTCCTTACATTTTTAAAACAAACATTACTACTCTTGGCTTTGGTTTAATGTTTATAGATATTTATTTCCCGTCATGTGCTCCATCAAATGCAGACCATTGGCTCCACCCACATCTAGTGAAAACTAGTGTGATTGGATGAGTCATAGAACGCAAACACTCATTGGTTAGCTAAAGGAAATCATCAGAAGCAAGCAGTTGTTCTTCAAACTGCTAACGTGAATTGTCTATGCCATGCTACAATGTAGGATTCAGAAAAAGATGTTGAAATGTCTGAAAGGTCGGACACAGGCGAGAGCGTATCGGAAGACGGAGACCAACATACCTCCCTCATCCTCGGCCCTATCTCAAAGAATTTTTAGAAATAGTCGAAAAATTGAGCTTTCAATTTATATAGTGGCATCTGGCTGTTTTTTTTTAAAGGTTACTTTATACTTTTATACTTTAAGTAGTTTTTGGAGCGCATATTTTTTCACTTTTACTTGAGTAAAGAGGTCAAGTTGATACTTCAACTTTTACCAGAGTGTTTTTAAACTGCAGTATCTATACTTCTACTTAAGTATAGATATAGATACTTAAGTGTACTTTTGACACCAATCCACAAATGTAATGACAAAAAGGAATTTATTTACCTTCATTGAATTAAATTTACAAATCCAGACACCTACAAATACGTTTTATTTGACAGCTGTTTTACCCCATAGGCCTGGTTTGAACAGTTTGACCCCTATACTACACTGTTTATGACAACTTGCTGGTGTTATAGCTGTATGACACCGTAGCTAAAGCTTTAATGTGTCATAATAAAAAAAATGTCAGTGAAATTTTATCATTTTATGTGTTTGTTTTGTTGTTGTTGTTTTGTAATAAGTATTTTTAGCGGTTTTGGTTTTATGTTGTTTTAGCTTCAAAATACTTTTCATTTCTGGTCCCTCCACTTACGTGAGACATCCAGAGATCAGATGAAAATACAGTGAAAATAAATGTTGTTAATCTTTAGCCTTTCTTAGTATGTACTATATGCATTACCTGCAGTAAAGTCTGGTTTTATACATTTATTTTAAACAAAAAATATATATAAAAAAGTGTTCCTACTGGTTAAAGTAGTCATTTTGTAATCATGTTATTTGTATTTTATTTTACATTTTTTAAATACCAGAATTCACACATAACATAGTTTTAAACTAAAATCAGATGGTCTGAAGCCGCAGCAACTTTTACTAGTTTTTCTTTTCTTTTTACTTTGAATAATTTCTTGGATTACCTATTTTAATTTTACTTGAGGAAAACATGTTTAAGTAAATTAATTGAAATTTGTGGCAACTCTACCCCACCTCTGCACAGTTATTATCCATATAAACTAATTATTACCAGATGGATTTCGAACTTTCTGACCTGAGAATAAAAGGTCTTTGTTTCCAGCAGCAGAACATTGTGCAGGAGAGATATGAATCTGACCATGGTCATGTGGTTACCAGCTGGTTAGGATTCTTTTCCTGTGGTTGGAGATGCACTTTTGTTCTTCGGGGCCCTCTAGTGTTTAGATTTGAATGTATGTAAATCCCTCATGTAGACCAACAAACAGGAGGTATAACATTAATATAGAATGCTGCATCAGCAATTTTTTTTAACTCTCTCACTTTTTGAGTGGAATTAAAGGGACAGGTTTTCATATATTTATTCAGCTCAGAGAACATTTTATTTAGTTGACCTCAGATGGTTTAATTTCTAGATTATATCTCCACATTCCTGAAAGCATGATGCAGCATGCTCATAAAGAGGTTGATCCTTTTTACCAGAGGCTAAGTTTAGAGCAGAGAACACACATTTAATAGCACATTTCTATCATTTTAAGATGGATAGGTGCACATGACATGCAGATGAGGAAGGACCCACATAAACTGACAAAAGTTTATTTCAGGTGAACAAAGATAAGCTTTGTATTTTATTGTTTGAATTTACACCCATTTTAGTACAATTTAAGCCAGGCTTACACCGTACGATTTTTTTGCCGTTTTCGGGCCGACTTTCCAGTCATGCGAGAATATTCCGATCGGGCCGACTTTCAGCCTGATTGTGCATCCTGTAGTGTACAGGGGATAACGATCAACCTCTCACGACCACCTCCCGATCAGGAATCGTGAGGTCAGTCGACCGTCATTGGCAGAACGCTCAGTGGGCAAACAAGGAATCTTCTTCTTTCTCTCAGATGAAAACAGAAGCATGACGGGGGTGCGAGTTAAATGGAGTTCTTTCTATAAAACTGACAGACCATAGTAGCCACGTTTGCTCAGCCATGTCTTTGTCCAAATACGTCGTCGCTTTTTCTTTTTAGGGCTTTCAGCACAAAATTGCACAAATTGCCAAATCAGCGCGTTTCACTCTAGCAGACTTCATATTCTTCTTCTAGACATTTGGCTTCCTGATAGAGTCCAAGTAGCTCCATCTCACTGTGGAGCTGAGTCCCGCGTATGCCCGGCTTTATTTTATTTTTAGTTGTTAGGTTTATTCTTCATACATCATGTGCATTATTACTCTGTTAGCCAGATTACACAGAGTAGAAGGCCTTCCTTCACATGGTGGATCACACTGAGTGTACGGAGGTCATCTAAATAGGACAGCCTTCTTGTCTTTTAAAGATACACAGGACAAGGTCACATCTTGGAGCTGGACTGATAGAGGAGAGCGATCTGTAATCCTTGGGCATAGAGGCAAGATGCATAAAGGTTATAGCATGGATGGCGTGTCAGTTTCTGATACGGACAGCATCCACCTGATGCGACACATGGACTCATGAGGTATAAGAAGGAGATGACCTCGTTTGGGGCTCAATCTTTGCCGGACGCTCGCTGACATTTTTTGAGCCCACAGCTGTGCCAACTCCAAGCGATTTCTCTGTCCTGTAACGACCGGATCTGGAATAAACTTTGTTACTTTTTACTCCTGTTTTATAGTCCTTTTTTATATGGTTTTACCCAGTTTGAGTTAAGAGTAGTAAATAACTTGCTTGCAGGAAAAGAATTGGTAAGGAAGTCCCGAGGCGCAGCTGCCTTCAGAGGGATCTAACTTCCATATTTAACAATTCAAAGCAATTGTCCTAGTTTTTTGGTGCTCCTACTCTGCAAGTTATTTTCCACATTCCTGCTGGGGTTGCCAACAAAACGTTTAACCACAAACACTTTTACAGTGAGTAAACTGCGTACAGCCAGACCTGCAATGACCTCATAGAAGATATAAAAAAGATCTGATCATTGGACTGTTGATTTAAAACAATTGATATTATTGGCAGACATAACGGGGCCCAGATTTCAATTTTGTTTAGGGCCCCATGGAGGCCGGAGCCGGCCCTGCTTAGAGAGAAATCTGCATCTCTTGCTGCTGCCACACTTGAACAGGACAAGATTATTCGATTCAGCACAGAATCAGGTCAAAGAAGAGAAAAAGTTTATTACCTTAACAAACATCAAGGTCATTATTCAGAATGGTGATTTATTTGGTCACAAAGCCAAGATAAATGTTAGATCTAATGGAACATTTATGATGGAAATTGGAAACATCAAGGACCGAATTCTCCATCTTTAAGGAATCCGGCGAAATAATAAAATAAATTAATAAAAACAATAAAATAAGAGAACAGTGGTGAAACAAATTTGTAATCATTTATTCCCTTTAGTGTTTTAAAATGTAGTTTTGCAGTTAATTATAAATAGTATTAAGGGTGCAGGTGATGTTCATATGGGACACCATCAAACTAAACAGCTGATTGGCTCGTTTGAAACGTCAGTACCCTCAGTCCTTCTCTCCACACACAGAACCGCGACTGCAGGGAGGAAACAAAAAAAGAGAAAGGAAAAAGATTTTTGCTTAACGATGATTTTATTTTATAAACCTGCAGCTTGATGTTTGTTCTCACCTGTGGGGCTGACACTGCAGGTTCCCTACACATGGGCAGTAATCTCTGGGGCCCTCCTGGTCCCATTCCAGCATGTCCATCAGAAGGTTGGGGTGGTTCAGGCATGATTCTCCTTTTGCAGGTTTGGGGCTGCATACTGGAAACAAAAACTCTGATGGGAGGAAGAAGAAAAGTCAAACTCGCCTGCCTGTGTCACACTGTATGGAGTGAACTTTGACCACTATTATTGCAAACAACACATTTTGCAAATAAATATGTGAGAAAAATTGAATGCAAAGTAGAAATAAAACTTTTAGAAAAATTTTAATCATAATTTTTTTTAAGCGTAACTTTGCCCTTTCCTCATATTTTTGCAAATTTTTTGAAATTATTTTTTGTGTATTGTTTTTATAGATTAAGTTTAATGAATTGCATTTTTTAGTATTACAAATCAAATTAGGAACATTTCTGTAAAACACAATTTGAAAAGAATGCATTTCAAAAAACTATCTGAAAACAAATTTAAATAAATACAAAAATCAAAATCAATCAATCAAAAGTAAAAAAAAATAAAAGAAAGAAAGAAAAATGCAATAAAAAAAAAAAAAATATTTTACAATGTTCTATTTCCTAATTTTATTTTATCAAACTTAAATTTTCAAAATGTGTTCTTTGCTTGCAACAATAATGGAGCAAAATTAACTCCATAACAGTCCTTCGCTATACATTTCTGGTGGATGACCAAGTGCAAGGTGGTGCACATCTAACTTGAGAAAATTATTGCAATAACACTGTAAAAATGCAGATTTTAGCAGAAAATCCTCCTTGTATTCATAGTTCACACCTATCATTGTATTTGAGGTAAAATCAGACATGCATGTTTATTTCATCATCACCTCGCTGAAAGGCACAGCAGAGATCCATGCTGCAGTCGCTCTGACCCTGACAGATCGTCCCGGCTGTTCCTTGGATAGCGTTCGCTGTACACTGACCCCAAACACACATCTGATCTGAGCAGCACTCCTCATCCTTTGTACACGGCTGTAGGAAAACAATGAGTAGCATTTACTACTTTAAGAATTTTTCTTTTGACCTACAATCAGATTACGTGAAGCAGGCAGTGATTTTATGGAAAGCAATAGAAAATATCCAATTCTGTATAGTTAAAATGAAAAATTGAAGATAATTTTTGGGCTCAATGCATCTTTTAAACAGACATGTACCTCTAAATGTCTTCTCTATGAGAGTCGGCAAAATTTTGAAAACAACCAACAGTTATAAAGAAGGTCTGCCTGGTTTTAAGGCTTTCTTAATGCTTTCAATAGCAGTGCACAATCTCTTTCACAAAACATACTCTCAAAAAGCACAGCATGGTGTGAATGCTTGGCCAATGGGCAGGGCGTTCCCACGTTTTGGCAGCAAAAAGCAGGAAGGTGGCGTTTAACGAGCTACTGTTTGGCTGGAATGAAAACACAGAAATCATTCACGCAAAGTACATTTATGAAGGGATAAAAAATGTGATATTATTGAGAGGTTATAGGCTCAAAATAATTTTTTTGGGGGGGAGGGGGTGATACACACACACACACACACACATATATATATGTATATATGTGCAATCTGTGATGCCGGCTATAAATCCAGCTTTTCATGAAAACTAAGGACTGCAGCAGATCGTTCAGAGATACGGCGGAGATTTAAAATGTTCAATACAAACTTCTCTTGCTATTGTGCTTGATAATAAAGTGTGAGGTGTAAAAAAAAAAAAAAATCACTGTAATGGAGCTACTTTGTATTGCTGTTGCTTTATGATTGCACAATAACACATGTAACCTGAGCAAAAAACAGAGCAAAATGATGAACTCTCACCATATCCGTTAGTGTGCAGGGGAGACACTTGGAGTTTTCAATCTCATACAGGCAGTATTTCAGATCCCCACAGTCCTCATCTACCATGCACTCCTGTAGGGTCACATGACAAGAAAATAAAAAGATTCAGATAAGATTTAAGAGCCTCTGGACCAAGGATGTAACTTTGTGATGAAAGTTGGTGGGGACACTAAGGGTGGTGGCTGATGGATTTACTCAACCCAAACGCTTTCAAACGTTTTTGTATTTTCCAGAAATGAGCTCAAACAAAGTATATTTATTGAATGCTTTCCTATTATTAAGAAACACAAGAGAACCACAATACACTGATATTTATATTAATAGGTAGTTAGAGAGATGCCTTTTAGTGCATTATATATATATATATATATATATATATATATATATATATATATATATATATATATATATATATATAGGGCCCAAAAACAAAGTATAAAAAAATAGCGAATAACAGCAGATTCCAATGCTAAAATCGATATATCATCCCTAGAAGTGCAATTTCAATTCCATCAATCGATCCAGAAGAACATGGATATGCTGCATTTTAAATATAGCATAGCATATTTTTTTCTTATAAATTTCTGTTAAACTTGAGATATTTTTGTTGCAATCTGCAGCTCTCCCTACTTCTCTCCCTGCTCTGTTTTAAAAAATTTATAGATCTCTTTACTAATATAATGATGCCAGAAACAACATTTCTAGATATGTAGAAGCTCTGCAGTCTGATTCTGACTGTACAATAAAAAAAACTTGTTAATTTGAAGCTGTAACTGTGAGTCATGGTCCTCTGAAGTAAAGAAGAACAACACATAAACTATGTTTTCTCAAGCTTCTTGCATTATAATACTAACTTGTATAAACTTTTTGCTGAAAAAGGTCCGTATGTCTAACAAACCAATTTTTTGGAGGCATCTGTAATTTTTTTAACCCTCCCGTCTCCTAACTTTTACTTAAACATATACTGTAGCAGCTGCTGGTTAATATTCACTGAGTGCTGCTGTGTGTCTCTCCTCCAAACAAGTAGCTACTCATTACACAGTGAAATGCGACAGCAAATCAGATGCCTCAATGCGACAGATTGGATGATGTTACACCGAGATGTAAGACACAGGAGCAGTGGGAGAAAGGAAAAAAAGAAAACACTCTAAAAAACAAAAAAACAGTCTGAGGACAGGTCGCTGCACCCAACTCTATTACCTTTCACTAAAGTAAATGAGGGAAAAAAAATGGAAATCATTGGTGGGGACGTGTCCACACCAGTCCTTCACAAAGTTACGCCTCTGCTCTGGACACAAAGGTCAGTCCATCCATGTTAACAAGTTTCATTTCAGCATCTTTGACTTTTAATTTTTTCATTAATAACAATCTATTTATGCAAATGTACAGAAATGCATTTATTTTGAATATCAAAGATGAATTGCACCAGATTATAGCTTTTCCAGCTAGTTTCCACCTGCCTAGAGGCAATGCAAGGAAGATCATCAATGCAAAGTAAAAGAAGAAAATAGAATAAAAAACAGATGTTTGATTATGGCTTTTAGAAAGTTGGAAATTGGATTATATCCTTTTATAAATTTGGAAAATAAGTAAAGTGAAAAGGATCTCCTTATTTTGTAATAGAAAAGGATAAAAATCAACATTTTTGCTTCATCGCAGAGTAGGCCTTTGGTGCGTTTTCATTGTCAATTTGTTTGACTTCATGCGAGAGTGGGACCACGGGCAAATGCAACCAATCAGAAGATCATTTCACATATTTTCAACCTGCAGCTCCAGAGCTGCCAGAAGCTCTTTAGCTCTTCCTCAATGGCTCTTTATAACAGTGGCAACAAATAATGTTCATTATAGAATAACAAATAAGGTTTTAGGGGGATTTTTTCTTCTTGTTTTAGGCAGCTTTTTCGAAATGCTGTTGTGAAAAATTCCATCTAAACATTTGGACACATAAAAAGATCAATCATTTGTTTTGGATCTACTTTTTGTGTCATTAGTATCTATATATATCTATATATATATAGATATATGTGTGTGATTTTTTTTCCTTTACATAATTAAATAATAATATTAATAAATAGTAATAATTAAAAAGAGCTTGTAAACATAACAGTATAGTAAATTTAATTTAGTACTTTAGAAGTTACTCTCTAAAATGCCCTGAGATAATTTTACTCTATTGTAGTGATTTTGCTCAATTTACACCAACATAAGCTCACCATAAAAAAAAAAAAAAAATATATATATATATATATATGTACATTTTCTTTATTAATATATATATATAGAAAATGTACATTTTGGATGCTCTATGCTGCCTCCTGGATGTATATGGAAGTATGACACATGACACCTCTGAGCCTCAGAAATCAAAACTACCTAAGTGTGAACAGTGACAAGTAAGCAAAGTTAAACTGTCATTCCTAGAGAACCCCGCAGTAGTTGAGTAGGAAACATCTCTATGTTCATCTTGTGAATTAATACTTAGAGATGGAGTGATATCTAAACCACATCTCTGTTAACAAAGCTTTAATACTTTTACTTTTACAAAAAAAAAAAAAACATTTAAAAAGGATCCATTTGACATTTAAAGGAATGTTTAGAACCATCCTGCAGCCTGAGGTGCTAAATCACTGTGTTGAAAATACAAAGTTTCCATGACAGTTGTAAAAACTCCCTCCCCTCGATTCCAACAGGTGATAAAGATCCATGGGAAAAAAAAAAAACATGATGGAAGGAAAGAATGATATCAACAGCATATGCATCATATTAACATTGCACATGTTTTATTTGCAGCATTACTTGCAGAGCTGCACAATACATTCAACAAGATTTGTTTTCTTTTGCAAAATCTACAAAACTTCAAAAATTGAACAGAAGTAAAGAGTGGCAACTTGGGGTCAGACACTATTTTTACACCCTTAGACCTTATTTGCAGCTTTGAGTTAAATCAGCATTACTGGTCCTTTAAGTTTACCTGCACATTCAAAGTTTAATTGGCACAAAACTAAAGTTGAACGTGTAAAGAAGCACCTCGGCTCACAATTACAGACAGTAAGGTATCACTCATTTTATCTTCAATCAGCCTCTAGCACCCGCAGTTTCTTTGTGTCTAAAATATATTCTAAAGTCTTCTGACCATTTGCAGTTTTTACTATTGAGACATTTGACCAACTTTCTTTTGCACCATTGGAAGGAGATGTGTAAAGATGTGGAAAAAAGCCCAGGAAACCTTAATAGAGAATATTGTATCATGATCTATTTGAAATGCTATGAGGTTTTGAATGAAATCCGGGAGGATGTACCAGTAAACATAAAACGGGTCATGATTGGATCTTTAACCGGCATAAGGATCCAAACACACGGACAAATCACCACAAATGGTGACCAAGATGTAAAGTCTACTTTCCTCCAAGGCTGCAGCTCTTAAACCCAAAAGATGTACGGTCCAACACTGAGGAATGTTGGAAAAGACAGAGATGTGTCCTGTTTTATAGAGTATAAATTAGTTTGAAGGCTTGCTAATCTTAAACATCAAAAGAAATATGCCTGAAACCAATCAATACACAATATTTTTAATATAGTATATTTTCTCCTTAGATGGTTTTGACATAAAAAAAAAAAAGAAAGGACTCAACAAGTCTTTACCATCCCATTAAGATTTTAACTCTGTTGTTCAGTCATTCTTTGCTTTAGTATCAAAATGCAAACTGATGCAGACCAGTAAACCTGAGCTTACCCAGTCTGGCTACTGCAGATTTTCTTCTACTTCTTAGGTTTCCTGGCATTTTTTTCCCCCTCTAGCAGGCACCATTAACATGGCCACCATCTGTACGGCTGCCAGGAAAGCAGGAGATCAAAACCACCTTTTTAATGCAGACTGCAGCAAGTTTTAATAATGACCTCAGTTTCCATTAAGCTGGCCGCCTGCTGGTAAAAAAAAACTTTGAAATTAGATACAATCGGGTTCTTTCCTGAAAGAGCTTTTAACAAAGTATGGAAAAAGATGCAACGGAGAGAATATAGCTCTACATTTTCACATTTTACAAACAATGGTAGGATTTTCAAACAGTTTTGATTATTTTCTTTGGTAATTCAGATTTTGTCTTAATTCAATTAAGAAAGAAACCATGTTTATTTTTAAGACCAGGCTTAAAATTTTCTTTCTGATAAAGCTTATAGTTAGAGTGTTCAGGTTATCCTGAGCCATCTCTATAGTTGTGCTGCTATAGGCTTAAGCTGCTGGAGGACATGGGGACCTCTTTCTATCCTTCTACTTCATTCTACATCTACTATTAAAATCTGTTGTTAGTTCAACCCCTAACTTTATCGTCTTTAGCAGCGTCAGCTGGTCTTGTTCTGTTTGGCTATAACTCCATACTGGAATTAAAGCTACAGTGTGTAATTTTCAGCGACATCTAACGTCCAGACTGCAGACCGCAGCAACATGAACATCTCCCCCCCACCGCTTCTCCCCCCCAACAGTACGGCGAGCGTTACGGGACAAAATGTCTTCCACGACGTCGGAATCACCTACCTTCTCAAGTGATGAGGTTTGTTTACATAGATAATTTTACAGATAGTATTTCATTAGTCTGTGTAGGGTATAGATTTCATGTAGACTTTAGATAATAAATATACCCGTTATTTTTTCTACGTCGTTGTGACGTTTTGGTGAGCTGCTTTGCATGGTGATATAAACAGACGAAGGAATTGTAGTCATTAGTTTAACAGCGAGATTGTGTTCGCTGGAAGAATATATATTCCCCGTTTACAGAGTCCAAGTCTTGTTTGTGGCACGGGGGTTACAAGGCGAGGAAGAGGGAGAGGAAGAGGGCGAGGGCGTGCAGCTAGGGCCAGGCGAGAGAGGGGTGCCAGCGGGGTGACTAGAGCAGAGGAGGAAAGGCTTGAAGATCTCCAAAGGAGCCGGAGAGAAGTAACCGAGGTATATATCCAGAAAATTATTTTACAGAAAATTACTGAATCATTACCTATGAAACGTCAGGGACGTTGCTGAATAAGTATACTGGAGAGTAACAGCATCATCACGCAGCATGTTATTGTTTTAGACAGGTCTGAGCATCCTGTACTCCAAAAACTGCAGTGATATTAGACAATTGTGTGTGTAGGATTAATTACCTGTCCAAGAGAAAACTGGCAACTTGAGCGTCACTTTGAAAACCTTTTTCCTCCATCAGTGACTTCCATCGTGTAAATGCCGTGCCAATGTTGATCCGTGTTTTTTGCCGTTTCTTGTCACGCTTGCGTTTATTCTCGTCGTGTTTCCGCTTCTTAGATGACGGGGGTTCGGTGTCCGCCGCTTTTCGTTGTGATACAGAGTAGGCATGATCCTCCATTCGTCTGATGTTTGGCCACACAGTGCCAAACAGTTTGCAAAGTCACTCACGCCTGCCGCCTTGTTCACCTTTCTTGTTACTGAGGCGCAGTATACCTGCTTCTTCTTCTACTTTGGTTTCAGGCAGACTAAACGCTTCTCAGGCATAATACTGCCATCTACTGTTCAGTACCGTCTCAGTTAATCTCTCTCAACTTGCCGTAGTTATTTTCGAGCGTAATGGGAGATCTCGCAATCGCTAGTTTGTTGCCTCTGCGCTTGCCGTAGCGCAAAGATGTCAGCCTCCATGGCTGCGAGACCCGCTCCTATGTAATTATAAATAACGAATTCTAAGGCAACGCAAATATTATGGTTAAAAGGCTGAGCTCATAGGTAATGATAAATAACATAGTTATGTATAATATATTAAATTTCTGACTTTATATCCCTGTAATTATTACACACTGTAGCTTTAAATAATACCTCTGCATCAACATCAGCACCTCTGATTATAGATGACAGAGTCTGGCCTGTTTTTTCAGTGTTTAGTTGTGTTTCTCTTCTAGATGTAGCTATGAGCTCAGCTTTTACTGTCACTGACTGAATGTGCTCTCCTTCATCCCTTTTGAAATGAAAACTGGCTCAGAGCTCGATTAACTGTTTCTTTCCCAGACAGAGCTATCAATGGAGCTAGTTCCATTAGCATTTCTAGCATAGAAAGTATTTATAGATCAGTGCATCTATGTTCCTTTTTTATATCTGCTTCATTCTCCTCGAACCCCAGTCGGCCGGTCATACGGAGTCTGGTTCTGCTGGGGGTCTCGGTCTGTTAAAAGGGAGTTTTTCCTCTCTGCTGTTGCTGTATGCATGCTCAGTGTAAGGAATTGCTGTAGCATCAACAACACAATGCAAGCAATTGCTTACCGACACAAAAAGTCCTGCAAAGTTGATGACTGAATGCAATCAGCGGTTGTTCCTTAGATGGAAAACTTTGACCCAATTTGACTGCATGATCTGGTTTAATTGTTTCTATAAAGTACCTTGGGATGACGTGTATTGTGAATTGGCGCTATATAAAGAAACTGAATCCAATTAGAAATGGTGAAAAGCAAAGTAAAGCAAACTTTAGTTTACACAAAAAAAAAACTTTAAAGCCAAAAAGTTGCAGACATGAGCTCATTTTTATCTTCTGATTGCTGCTTTCTTTATTCCAAGTTTCATAAAGCTGAGGTCTGTTTTACGTTTATTGGTCCAGGTCCATCTACTCGCTGCTCCTTATCAGCACAGCTGCATTTCGTCCTCCAGGTTTCCACCCATCCCTCTCTGCATCCATCTGTTCTCCCTCACCTGCCCCCTTTATATCTGGCTAATTTATCCTCTTTGCTATTTGGCCATCTCATCTCTGTGGGCTTTTTGTTGATTCCTTTATCAGCCTCTTGCCTTAATGATGCCATTCAGCTCCTAATTGCTTACATGATTCACGCTGTTCCACTGGCCAGAAACCTCCATATGCACGTGGGAAACATGAGTCTCTCCTGTCCTGTTGTCGGTTTCCTGCAAACAAACACCAATGTTTGAGAGTCTGCAGAAGATAAACCATAAGAACGTTTGTTTAGATAAAGATGATGCATCAAATTTGGTGTTTAACAAACTCAAAAGTTCTGTCTGACCTTGTCAGTTCGATCCAGGACTCGCGTCTCCCCATCGCTGCCTTTTACAGTCTTTCTGGTCTGGGCATGGTAGCTGGGTGGCAAATCCAGAGAGGATGAAGAGAATTTAGCACTTTCATTAGACATCTGTTGGAGACAGTACAAAGAGATGTTAAACTATGGAACTATCCTCCCTCATTTTAGGCATCTTTTTTTCTTCTTTTTTGTAGCTGAAAGAAAGAAGACAGTCTCTATACTGTAGGTCTAATCAAAAGGGCAAAAGTCTGCAAAGTTGCGGCTTCACGACTGATTTTTGAGGCCAGAGGTCGTAAACTGCAGGCCTTGAGGTCTGGCTTCCTACAACTGTTAGATTTATAAACAGACATATAATCAGTGGTGTTAAAAGTACACACATTTGTTACTAAAGTGTGTAAGATGGGTAAAACAATGGCAGAAAATAGAAAACAACAGTTCAAGACAAAAAAAAAAGCACAAAAAACTTCAAAGAAACGTTTTCTATTTTTGCTTTAAAATTTCGAATTGGATAAACCGTGATTAAAAAAAAGTAATTTAACTAAACCTGACCTTAAATTTCAATATGGCTGCTTTCCATACAAAACCAACAAAAAGCCAAAGTTCTCATGCAAGCCTGAAGATGTTTGTCCTCTTAATAAAATTATTTACCCCAAACAACCTCCTTTAGTAAACTTTGTTAGTAGAATTTATGTTAAAAATGTAGAAAAATAATTTCCTACTAGTTACCATCATTGTCAGGGGGGTCAAAAGTACACATATTTGTTACTTAAGTAGAAGTATAGATACTGCAGTTTAAAAACACAACAAAGTTGAACTTCACCTCTTTGCTCAAGTAAAAGTGAAAAAGTATGTGCTCCAAAAACTACTTAAAGTATAAAAGAATAAAGTAACCTTTAAAATAAACAGTCAGATGCCACCATATGAACTGAAAGCTCAATTTTTCTACTATTTGGAAAAATTCTCTGAGATAGGGCCAAGGATGAGGGAGGTCTTGTTGGTCTCCGTCTCCCGATACGCTCTCGCCTGTGTCCGACCTTTCAGACATTTTAGCATCTTTTTCTGAATCCTACATTGTAGCATGGCATAGACAATTCACGTTTGCAGTCTGAAGAACACCTGCTTGCTTCTGATGATTTCCTTTAGCTAACCAATGAGTGTTTGCGTTCTATGACTCATCCAATCACACTAGTTTTCACTAGATGTGGGCGGAGCCAATGATCTGCATTGGATGGAGCACATGACGGGAAATAAATATCTATAAACATTAAACCGAAGCCAAGAGTAACGAGTAACGTTTGTTTTAAAAATGTAAGGAATAGAAAGTACAGATACTTGTGTAAAAAATGTAATAAGTAGAAGTCAGAAGTAGGAAGAAAAATAAGTTATGGAGTAAAGTATAGATACCTCGTACAGTAGCAAAGTATTTGTACTTTGTTACTTGACACCTCTACACATAATATTACCATATAGTAAGAACGCTGTGTGGAGTTTGGCCATACAGTCTGATTCAGGTTAAGGCAATCCAGATAAGAAAAAGTTAAGCTTTACGTAAAAATGATAAGGGTGTTGTTTAAAGAAACTGTAATTTAAAATAAAAACAGTTTCTCAAGCAGTCTGCATAGAGAAAATTATTCAGTCACAAACGCTTTTATCAGGATTCAAGATTGTGGATTGATTCTGTTTTTAAGTTTGATGCTTAAACAAAGCAGTGTTATTTCATTTATATGATAAGAGTCCGTTTTTATTGCCGCTATTAAAAAACAAACTATTTCTTTATAGCCTGAATTGTGTATTATAGCTTTATTTAGCAGCACTAAGATTAAAAACAACTTTCTGGATCTAAAAGGCTGTAATCATTGTTCTTAACTAAACCAGTCAGCTGTCAGAATATTTTGCTTCAACACCAAATATAACAAAAGAAAAAAGGCATCAAAGAACAGCAGTTTGACTAGTCTAAATGAAACCTCACTGAATAAAAAATGCAACCCTTTTGGCGTTTACTTTATCATATTTAGTTATTTGAACACAATTTTTTTCATACTAACAGAATTGGACATAAAATAAGTGTGTTAATGTAACTAAATCGGTCTGTTTTCCAGTGTAGTCCTGTTTCTCAGACTGTGACTGGCTGGATGTGCTCTCTTCATCCTCTGACATGGGAGCTGGCTCGGAGCTCGTCTGCCTGGCTGTGTGTTTCCTGGACGGGGCCGCCTGTGGAGCTGCTTTTTGTATCTCTGCTTCTGTCTCCTTGAACCCCAGTGGGCCTCAGCAGATGGCCGCTCACACTGAGCCTGGTTCTGCTGGAGGTTTCTCCCTGTTAAAAGGGAGTTTTTCCTCTCTACTGTCACTACAAGCATGCTTAGTGTGAGGGATTGCTGAAGAGTCAATGAGTCGATGCAATCAACTGGTTTTTCTTTGATACTGGATGATCTGGTGAACTGGAAAGTGTTTTGAGATGACATGTGTTGTGAATTGATGCCATACAAACAAACTGAATTGAAATTGAATAGGATTCAGTAGATGCCAAAAATGGTTGTATTTTTTTCAGTGTACCCTCCTATTATCAAAGCCAGACAGTGACTCATTCCAGTGGGCTTAATGGAACTGCTCCAGTGAAATTGGAGTTAACAGTGAATCCAAAAAGGAGGTCATTCTAGGGTCTCCATGAAGTCTGAAAGGAACTCTGCCTCAGAAGGAACCTTTCCAGCTCATTTGGAGTCATTCTGAGCCCTTTGGTCAGGCTTTACGCAAACATGGAAACTCTGACTAATCTGCCCAAACCTTCTAAACCTGCCAGAAACTTCACAATCAAAACACAATGCCTTTCCTTTCAACTTTAACCGACCATTTTTCTGTCATAATCATGTAGATTAACCTGCAATAAAGTCCCAATGGTTTCTCCAGAGCTGTGCTTTGATGTGAATGGATAAAATGTGACGCAGACCTGGTGCACCGCCTCATCCAGCATGTGCTGAGTGTCCTCCATCAGCTCCTCCACCTCCCGGAACATCTCGTTTAGACTGAGCTGACCTCGCTCCATGGCACCGGCCCTCCACAGCAGACACAGAGCCCAGAGCGCAGACAGCAGCATGGTACCCGACATCCCTGCTTCCTTCCAGCAGACACGCAGCTGAGAAACAGAGAGCGGTGACGCACAGCGGGAGCTGTTTTATTTGGAAAGTATGAGGAGGAGAAGGAGGGGCGGTGGTCGGTAGGTGGGCGGGGTTGAGGGGTGGAAAGTACTTAGACAACTTTATTTTTTATTTTTATTTTTTTTTTTTTCCAATGAACTTTATTTAAATGAAATTAGTATACAACAAACAGTATAATGAACAACACAACATTCAAGCAATACAACCAGGGGTGATTAGATAAGAACATGCAAAGACGTACATATCGAGATTGTCCTTTGAGCCTTTTGATTTGTAGAGTCTGTTATTGATTTGACATATAGACCCATATCTTTAATGAAAAAAGAAAAACAAGGTGTCCTATTAGCAAACTTGCATTTATGAATATAATATTTAGCAAAGAGTATTAGTAAGTTTATTATAAAGAAATGATCAGCAACCTTTCTATGAAATCTATAGAAACAAAATAAAACATTTTCCCAGCATAAAGAAAAATTGTTTAAGATATGGTCAATAATAAACCTGCTAAATTCAGACCAAAACCTTTGTATAACAGGGCAGAGCCAAAAAAGATGTGTCACAGTTTCTGGCTGGCCCTCACAGAAAGTGCAATTAGTGTTTATGTCGCGTTTATATTTTATCATATAATGTTTAGCAGGGTAAATTTTATGGAGAATTTTAAATGACACTTCCTTCACCTTGTTTATAATTAAATATTTATGGGGGATCATCCAAACAGTTTTCCAGTGAATATCTGGGATATAACGGCTCCAATAAAATGTTATGGCTGGACACTTAGACAACTTTATTTATCCCTTGGGATATGGAAGAAAAACAGTCTTATTGAAATCTGCCTTTTTTTTGTGCACCGAATTTTAAACACTGATGTTTTTCAACACCGAATTTTAAACACTGAACTTTTTTTACACATTAAATCCCTTACACTGAATCTATATTTGGTAAAAATTTGCCTGCAAAAAATTAATCTCTAAAAAAATTCAGCTGCAAAGAATTCAGATGCATTCAAAATTTGCCAGCAAAAATTCACATGCAAAAAAATCCGCTGCGAAAAACTTACCTGCAAAAAAATTTAGCTGCAAAAAATTCCGGTGGAAAAGAAAAAACAGCTGCAAAAAGTTCAGCTGCAAAAAAAAAACAGCTGCAATAAAATCCAACTGTAAAAAATTCAATTGCAAAAAAAAAAAAAAAAAAAAAAAACAGCTGCGTAATATTCGCCTGCAAAAAAATTCAACTGCAAAAAAAAAAACAGCTGCGTAATATTCGCCTGCAAAAAATTCAACTGCAAAAAAAAAAAAACAGCTGCGTAATATTCGCCTGCAAAAAAATCCAGCTGCAAAAAATTCAGATGCATTAAAAATTTGCCAGCAAAAATTCACATGCAAAAAAAATCAGCTGCGAAAAACTTACCTGCAAAAAAATTTAGCTGCAAAAACTTCCAGTGGGAAAAAAAACAGCTGCAAAAAATTCAGCAGCTAAAAAATTCAGCTGCAAAAAGGTCAGCTGCAAAAAAAAAAAAAACAGCTGCAATAAAATCCAACTGTAAAAAAATTTTATTGCAAAAAAACAGCTGCCTAACATTGCCTGCAAAAAATTCAGCTGCAAAAAAACAGCTGCGTAATACTCGCCTGCAAAAGATTCAGCTGCAATAAAATCCAACTGTAAAAAATTCAATTGCAAAAAAACAGCTGCGTAATATTCGCCTGCAAAAACTTCAGCTGCAAAAAATTCAACTGCAAATGTGTTGATGTTTTGGGGAAATAAAGACAAAGCAATCGACACTTGATGCAGTCGAGCAGCTTCAAGCCAATGAAATGAGCCAATTTGGTCACTTGACACAACAGGTGGGCATAGCTTTGTTCCAGGCTGAACGAAGCTGAATGAGGAGTTTTTCTTGTTAAATAGATATGATTAGAAAATGTCAGGTAGCTACTAGAACGCCATTTGAATTTTTCATCTAATCGGACTGGGTGAAATAACTGAGCCGATCACAGCTGGTGCTGGACCTCTGTCTGCTCTTGGTTTGATGCGGAAAAATCCTTGGCAAACTCCTTTTTTCCCCTGAACAAATGAGCTCAATTCATTGGCTAGAAGCTGCTCGATTGCATCGAGTGTAGATTGCTTTGGCTTGAGCTCACCAAAAGGTCAACATAATGGCAGCTGAATTTTTACCAGATAAAAATTCTGTGTTTTAAAATTCGGTGTACACATTTTAACAGACTGTTTTCTTCCATATTGGGATTACTCCTTCAGGGAAATTCTGGTTCCAGTAGCTTACAAAGAGTAGAAAGAGTTAAAGCAAGATGCCAGTAAAGTGTATATAGTACAAAAAAGAATAAAAAAAAGAAAAAGTTGTAATGTCCTGAAATATGCTTCCTTTAGATATAAAAATATCTGCATAGTAGAGAGCTAAGGGAAGACTGCACAGTAGTTGACTGGAGTCTTTGCACTTCAGCTGCATAGATGTACAGAACACTGATCTTTATTTATTCACTGGATTGATGATTGCCTGAAAAAATTGAAGCCCCCATCCGCCATGTTGGTACTCCTTATCCCACGGAGACACACAGTAAAAATGCCTACATGTGAAGCATTTGGCTGCAAAAAAAAAGCAGATTGCCAGTTGTGGGAAGATGTTTCACAGATAATGTCACTGTCACTGTCAGTCTGTGCATACATTGTATGTTTAGTTTCAGATTCTTGTAACTAAGACCTGAAAGCAAAATATAATGTTGATGTTGTCTGTTATTTTACCAATTTATCTGATTTTGCTTGTGTAGAAACTGAAGCTCTAATGCACAGACAAAGCAGAGAAGTATCTGGCATCATGCATGCACGATGTGCAAATGTAAAAATACTATAGCATTAACAGATATGTCATTGTAATTCAGTCTTTATGTAAAATCCTAAAATGTTATGTAAGATGTAATTATCATAGCAATGTAATAAATACATGTCTATTACATGTAGATCTTAAATTGAGCACTTTTGGCACATCTGTGTTATTATGATCCACTAAAACATTAATTTTACTGTAATTGATGATTTGTATAATATGTTATATTACATGATTTAGAGACTTCCTTGACTTCATAATGACTATGCAATATGATGTGCCTATTTTTTTTATTATTATAATAGATTACAGTAAACTACTGATGCTATGAAATAGCAAGTTTGTGTCAAAGTTTTAAATTTATCTTTATTTTTAAAATCTTAAGTCCCCCTGAAAACAAGAACATTGTTGAAAACCCCTTTTAAAGGCATATATGTCTTAAATGTTTAAATACTTGCATGCACCAAGCTTCAGTTTAACACTTAACACATAAATTGTAAGGGATTCATTATGTAAATAAAGTAGGAGGGTTGACACTTTTTGTTTAACAGTAAAAATTATTGATTGATTGACTTTATTGATCTCACAGTGGAGACATTTTCATGTTACATCAGCTCAAATAGTCAAAAAAGAAAAAGGTGCCAAAGGAAGAAACAGTTGCATGGATATATACAGTATATACAGTGCATCCACATATGACAGCTTTTTTTTTAAAGTAGGATGATTATACAGGGTTATTGCACAGGATGTTTACATGGGTATTTATATAGATGTATATTTATATTTATATATACAGTTATTGCACTGGGTGTCAAATATAGAGAAACAGGTTATTGCACAGGGTATGAAACAGACATTACAAATTGCACAAGTTATTGTTGCACTATAGAGTGTGTTTGCAGCAGGGATGACAGACCTGCGGTAGCGCTCCTTTTTACAAACAGGGTGTAAAAGTCTTTCACATTATTAAGCACACAAGTTAAGATTGGTGCTAATTAGTAAGCAGCAAAATCAAAATCTAAATCACTTTCTTGCCTCATAGAAGCAAAATAATAGAACTCATCTAACCAGGGCACTAAAGGCCTACTTTTACTTTTAATTATAATGAATCAATGAATTAATGATTGCTTTATTTTGGTTTAAAAATAAAAAATAAAATCATATATTTTTTTGTTGTTGCAAAGAATCAATCACACAGCCACTGACAAAGGAATAGGCTGAAGCCCCAAGGCTTATTTTTGCGTATCCTGTACCATCATAACAATAATTCACAATAAAACATGGGAACTAATGCATAATTACAAAACACATAAATTAAACTGAGAAATCAAACTCAGTCAAATTTCATTGTAACCTTTTATAATTTTAAAGTCTTCTTGAAAACTATATTAATATAGAGTTACACATCTTTATTTCATTGTTTAGTCCATTCCATAATTTTGCATCCAGAACTGACACACATCTGTTCCTGAGGTTAGTTCCAGCTTTGTAAGTTTTATCATTTGATGTCAGTAAAAATTAGACTCGTTTTGACAGGATTATCTGTGCAGCTTCACTAAAAGAGTAAAACTGGATGCAGAAAATGTTCCGTTAACAGAAACCGGTGCAGATTATTCAACATGAATCGTTTTAACCATCTAAACCTTATATTCATGGATTTTATAGGCCAGTGTATACATAAATATTAGCTCAAATGTGTGTTTTTAGAAATTAATTAATTAGAATAAAATACAAAGGTATAATTCTGTCATTTATAAAGCTTTAAATCTTTAACTTTAATTTGTAATATACTTCATCATCATCATCATCAGCATTATCATCATCATCATCATCATCCTCCTCATCAATCTCGTCATATTTCATGACCTCAGTCACACTCTGAAATTTATTTTATTTTATACATTAATACATTTTCCCTTTGTGTATATTTTTTTAAACATTTTTGTTGCATTTTAGAAATTATACTGGTGAAGATTATCAGTCATCCAGGTCATAGTCATTCAAAAACAATCCACTGGAATTTTGTTTCCAAGTTTGAAGACATTTTTCTTCCCATCCAGGAAGCTTTATTGGCTTCCTGGATGGGAAGAAAAATGTCTTCAAACTTGGAAACAAAGTTTTTTTTTTTACTTTTTTTTTGGAAAGGCAGAAGTTATATTTCCAGGATTTGTCTTTTTTTCCTGACTTTAAAAAAAAAAAAAAACAAAAAAAAACATTTAAATTAAATTTGTTTTTAAATTAACTAGAACTGTCTACGAATATATAGCGGCATCATATCAATGTTTTATCGCTGAAAAGGTGAAAACCAGATGCTATTTAGGTGGTTTAGAATTAAATAGCGAGATTTAGATTAAAATAATTAAAATAAACCCACAAGTACTTGACACCTAGAATCCTTGAAGATGCCATAGCGACTTTTTATCACCAGGGGGCAGCACACGACTAAAGCATTAAATAAGGCCTGTTAGAGATTAAAAGTTTCTATTTTATAGTATTTAATTCGTAATTCAATCTCCGTTTTCGCTCGTAGTATTTTAAAATATCAACATAATGGAAAGAATGGTGATTAACGGATATATTTCCTGAAGGAAATCTTTCTGTTGTGACATAAAGTAAACAAAGCAAACTCCACTGGTAAAGTTGATGGCTGTATTTTAACATGTGTGAGTGGTTGTTGCTGCAGTGATTAAACTTTTAAATTTCTCCATTGTTAGGGTGAAGCTACACAAAAGTGAAAGAGATATAAACCAGTTCCCAACAGGTGGCTGATTTGATTTCAAAATAAAAGTTCCAAACACTGTACTAATGTTGCAAAAATAAAATAAATAAATAAGCAAATTAACGATTTAACAAAACTCATGCTATTTTTCTTAGGAGAATCATTAAAATCTATTTAAGATTTTAACATTTTGCTTCAGTAGCATAATCTCAGTGAAAATATTCTAGAAAAAAAATCCAGTCTTGTTATATAAACTACAACTGGATTTTGTTTGTGAACTTAAATACAACTGGGATACTCTTTGACTTTGATCAGGCACCGCATCAACTAATAACATTGTGTTTCTGTAGATTAAACATTTACTATCCTGCCATCACACACAACGTAAATATTTTAATTTTTTATTGGATGTCTCTGGACTGGAAGGTAAAGCTGTAAGAGCAGAACCTTACAGTTGTGGGGAGGCTTTTATTGTGAAAAGCACCCAGCAGGAGTTGGTTTCTGAACTTGACAGCAGTGCTGAAGTGTTTAGCTGGTGTCTGGGAGCAGAAAATGTGCAGAGTGAGCGGCTGATAGGAGAGGAGGTCGCAGAGCAGAGAGGGAAACCCTGCAGAGGATCAGCTTCTGGTTCCCGGACTGCAGGTCGGTGCTGCTTTCTTTCTCTGAGCGTCTCTTCGCGGCTGGACGCTGATTAGTTAAAGATTCATTCAAAAAGCCTCATTAGTGACTCTGACTGCCTGTCTGCTCAGCAACTAAAGACAGACTGCTGAATTTTCTCCTATCTCTGTTAATGCATTTGTTTCTAAAATTATGCAACTTAATTGACCGCCATAATTAGAGTAGGTAGGCTAGAGAGAGAGAAAAATAAATAAATAAATAAATATATATATGTATAGATGTGTATATATATATATATATGTGTGTGTTTGTATGTATGTATATGTATATATATATATATATATATATATATATATATAGGGATGCACGATATAATCGCCCCCCTATCGGTATCAGCCTTAAAACTGAATATCGGACATCGGCCACCCCACCGATATTTAACCCAATATTTGATCAGCTTCTGAGTTTCTACTTCTTCTTCCTCAAAAACTTATTTTTTACAGACTTAAAAACTTCTAAAGACGAGGGAAAAAATATTGATCCATTAAAATATCCCAATATCTTCATATGCTGATATATTGCCATTTAAAAACACCATATCAATCTCTTTTACTAATGAAATATTGCTATGTGTCATCGTTATGCTACGAAATCCCCCGAAAACTCCCGAAATTTTGCCATATTTTTATATGTTGATATATTGACGCGGTATCGATCTATTTTACTAACAAAATCTCACAAGAATTTGCAAAATATCACGAGAGTTTGTAACAGAACGATGAAATTTCACGAGATTGTGAAAGTAAAATAGATCGATACCGCGTTTTTAAAAATCAATTTGATATCAGCATATGAAAATATATTTGAGTATATTATTTTTCAAAGTGTCAGAAATGGATAACAAAACTGCTATTTTCAATGACTACTTATTTTTGTCCAGCTTTAACATCGGTATCGATATCAGTTATCGGCTACATGAGTTTTAAAATATCGGATATCGGATATCGGCCAAAATCCCAATATCGTGCATCCCTAATATATATATATATATATATATATATATATATATATATATATATGCCAATTTTGAAATAGTTGAAATAGCTGAAGAAATATTTTATTGTCCTAAATAACAGAGTAAATAAAATTTACTCTCAGTTATTTATTCTGGTATTTTAATCCAGCTACTGGCGTGTGTAGTCCTGTGAAGTATCTGAAGTTTTTTGCTTATCATAGACATTCCAGTCTTTTGATTTTGAAACTGTTCAGTATCTGATTTGATGTTGGTTCAATAGAGTCTGACTTCATTATTATTATTATTATTTGATTTTATACGAAGCATCTTTATACATTTTAGAGAGTTTCCAAAGCTTTATTCAGCTCCAAATCAGTTTTGGTGTTTTATTTTTAGGCTTGGTCTAGTTTGAGAATCCAGGATGTCATGAACAGGAGGACTGCAAAAATGTCCTTCTCCATGCTAGTTTATATCATATCATCTAAATCTCTCATCATAATAAGTATTTAGATTTATCATCTGAATGGTGAACTAGATTTTATTATGTTTAAAAAAATGGCGAATCATCAGAATTTTTATTTTTGTCCTTTTTTCCTTTCTTTTTTCCATTCTTGGCTGGACAAATGTGAATGATTGGATTAAACATGCTTACTGTGGGATGTTTAATGATGCAGATCACACCTCTTTATGTAGCTGTTGTCCTAAAAAGGCCTATTTGTAATGTGTGTATTATTTTAGAGCAGTGATTATGAGCCTTGAAACACTTTGCAGTTACAACCATAGACTGACCCAAGAAAGACTGTAAAGAAGTAATGAAGAGTATTTTTTATCGTTATCATGACGATAAAACAAAACACCATGATAAGAAGTCCATATCACTCAGCCCTATTTCACATCAACAAAGACCGACAGGATGACAGGGTGGGGGGTGTTCTCCTATTCTCCTAAAGTTCAGCAGCTCGTAAGGTTGACTAAAATATGTAGGTGGCAGCAAGTGGAAAAGAGTTTGACATTCAGAGGAGACGGACACTGAGCTGACCTGCTGTCAGGCATAGTGGTGGTGGTACCATTATACGGGCTGGGCTGTCAGTGGCATTGGAGAATTTCTCAAACTGAACCAGTTACTAAAGGAGGAAAAGTACCTGCAGGTTCCTTTGGATTCTTACCATTATCTAGAACAGAGGGTCACCGATTAAAAATCAGCGGAGTCCAAATAAAGAAAATCATCAACCAGTAAAGGTCATTTTTAATTATAATCTGTTACTTTAAACATAATTTAATTACTTGCCACAGGTTTGCCTGCAGTGTCTAAAAGTAGCAGCAGCGACCCAGACTGACAGCAGCTCATTGGCTAATCGGTGTCACATGCAGCCTGGTCCCAGAGGGCTTCACCGCACAAACAGGAGAAGTGGAGCAAGTGAAGTTAGACACTGTCGTCGGACAACATGCAGTAATTTATAAATGTTTTAAATCGGGTTGGGTCCGAATCCGGACCCTGGTCCGCTAATCTGTGACCTCTGATCTAGAAGATAGAAACGTAGCTGTTTTCTAAAAAAGAAGGATGAAGGATACATTTACCTTTCCTAAACGCTGCCTTGGGCTGCTTAAAAAAAACAAATTACAATCTAGAATCAATTCTCATTAGTTTCTAAAGATGGATTTATATAACCTCAGATTGATTTAAAAAAAAGATGACGTTTCCGGGTGTGCTTTGGTGGCGCAGTGGTTAGCGCACACGACCCATGTACGGAGGCCTTAAGGGAGGATTAGACTGCTGCAAAAGCTCACATCAAATGTCGCTTGTGTCTGGCCGTGAACCAGTTTTGCTCGTATGCTTCTGTACCGTCTGTCTGGAATTTCTAGGGACGCACAGCAGTTTCCCACCAAAGCATAAGGTGGAGCCTATTTTCAAGAACTTGCGAGAACTTCGATGGATGGTCACGAGAACTTCGGCGGGGGTGTTTATTTTCCAAAACCTGTCTGATCGTACAAGTGGTTGAACTTCCAAACCTCCTCAATCAACCTTTCATCATGGTTATCCATTGTTGTCTTTACTGCTGGATTTTTAAAAATGGTGCGCCTCAGCACCGAATCGAGAAGGACGACCACACAGACGGCTGGAAAGGAATACGAAGGACCAATCACAGCTGCTTTATGTCTGCGTATGTCCGCTTGAGGTCTGCGCGGGTTTTCGACGGTCTGTGTAGATTTTTTTGAGGTGCAAGACGACGGTTGCAGAGCCTCTGCGCGGGGGGCGCGGTCGCGCACAGAGACAGATTTTACGGTTGCAGAGGCTATGCATCAGAAGCATAAATTGGCCTTTAGTCCTCGATATGTCCGACCTGTGGTCCTTTCCAGGAGCCACTAGTGCTTTAACAACTTAAAAAAAAAAGACGTTTCCACCATCAATGAGTTCCATTACTTTATTAATTTGCTGTTGTTTCACGAGGAGAAATGGGCTCATGCATGCAATTGCATGCGCAAATTTTTTTTTAAAATGGAGAGGGCGAGTCTTAAAAAAACTCCTCCACAAAACCTTTACTGTAACAATGGTATCATATAATGCAAAACTACAGTTAGGTAATTTAGGTAACAGCTGAAGAATATATATTTTTAATACCAGCAATCCAGTTTGATGTTGGATTGCATCAGATCAGATCAAAAAGAATTGATTATAAATCTGGAGAATTGGAATTGAACGGATTCTTGTCATTTGAATTGATACCCAGCCCTACAGCCGACCACGTTTTTGTTTTTTCCAGAAAACTTGTGACATGTGCTTCAAAATAAGATTCTTTAAAGAAATAGATTAAATGAGTAAAATGTCCTGCCAGCAGTAAATCATGTTGACCTGCTGAGAGATGTTTGATCAACTGTTAATGGAGGTGCATCCAAATAATAAAGCCTGTATACATGATCTTGACCTGATTGGGATTATACAAAATCTACAATAAATTCAGTTTCTTCTGCACCAAATTTTTTATTTATTTTTTTCAATCATCAGGTACAGGGTTCCTGCAGGTCATTAAAAGTCATTAAATTTATTATTTTGTAAATTTAGGCCTTAATTGGCATTAAAATTCAATAAATGTGGTTAGCATGGCATTTAAAATGCTTTATTTAAAAAAAAAAAAAAAAAAGTTTGTAAAAAATAAATAAATTGTCAAATATATTATATTGCAATTTATTTGCGTGGAAGTGCTTTCCGGTTGATCGTAAAGCTGTATGTACTTAAAAACTAAGCTTGAGGTGAAGAAAAAAACGATTATACGAGTATGAAAATGCAAATAAAAAAAAAATATAAATATATATATATATATAAAACACTTGTTGATGGCATTATAAGCATTAAATTAGAGTTACTCATTCCTTTATAAACCCTGAATTAAATAGTTTCAAACCCAAATGGATGTGGTTTTTCCTCACTGTAAGGAGTTAACTCCACCCTCCACAGGTGGCTCCATGCCTCCTGAGAGCTGAAATCCAGTCATGCAGAAGGATTTCATCATTATACCCTCACCTACTTATCTTTGGCCTAATGTTTCAGATGTTTGGGGGAAGAAAAAAAAAACAACCTCCACTCAGTTCAGCCTTGTTGTTTCTGGAAGCTCTTTGCTGCTCCTCCTTTTCACCATCAGGATACATGCCAGGTTTAACAATTGGTGTGTCTGTAATTCATTGGATTACTGATGTGATGCGAATGAGGATTAGGAGCAGCAGGTGCTACGAGGAGCTTACGGCTGCTGAATGAACATGTCGGTGAAAAGCAGCTTGGTCAGCGCCAATGGCTTAAAGGTCACAGGTCTGATGGAGGAGATTCTTACTAATGTTCCTAACAGCTACAAACACCTGATGACTCGCTGCTGATTTTATACCTCAGTCTGAACTGCACTGTCGCCTTGATTACCACCCGGCAGGAAGGGACGACTGCTGTTTTACAAACCATGCATTCCTGTTATTTTTATTTTTATTTGTATGTAGAAAGGAAACCAGAACAATGGATCTTTTTTAGAATAATGCTGTTTGTTTGCTGTGTTGCTGCGGTGCTTCTGTTGGGTTGTCTGTCGCTCATGTGACACAGACTTTAGGACCTAATTGAGCTTTTTAATGTGACTCTCAGGGCAGCCATTACGAAGTTGGAAAAACCCAAAAACTATATTTAGAAATGTATAATAATAATATTTTATGCGGTGGATCAGCAGGGCTTCTTGGTTTGGGTACGCCATTGTAGGAATATCAGAGTGGGACATTTTGCAGTGATGTTTAATTTGGGTGATCTGTGTGGAACGGTCTTTAATCACTGAAGCACATTGAAAGGAAAACAGACTTTAAACCGTAAAACCCTGCTTGATGTCAGATCTTCTGTTGTTAAACTGAGGCTTAAAGTCACACCTGAGCATGATGGTCGTCCTTAAAGGAATAGTACACCCAAAACATGATTAGCCTTCATTTTCTACTCACCCCCATGCTGAACAACACTCTGGAGTACTTTTTTGATATCTCAAATGCATCTGGAGATCTGGGAGGCTTCTTGCTGTCTGCTGACATTCAAATAATGGAGGTCTATGGCGCCCGAGGCAGAAAGGTCCATAAAAGTCCACAAAAAACGTGTCAATATTCCTCCATACTGCTCGTCCAATGTATTCCAAGTGTCCTGAGTGGGTAGCGTCCAGAATTTACTCGAAACGAAGTCATTTAGAATGTTTTTAGAGCATAAACAGTAGTGTATAGGATTTCCTAAAAGCGCGTTCACGAGTCTACGGAAACCGCGGCAGACCAAACCAGACGAAAGTGCGCATTCAGCTTTCAACTTTCATCTGGTTTGGTCTGCCACGGTTTCCGTAGCGCCGTGAACGCGCTTTTAGGAAATCCTATACACTACTGTTTATGCTCTAAAAACATTCTAGATGACTTCGTTTCGAGTAAATTCTGGATGCTACCCACTCAGGACACTTGGAATACATTGGACGAGCAGTATGGAGGAATATTGACCCGTTTTTTGTGGACTTTTATGGACCTTTCTGCCTCGGGCGCCATAGACCTCCATTATTTGAATGTCAGCAGACAGGAAGAAGCCTCCCAGATCTCCAGATGCATTTGAGATATCAAAAAAGTACTCCAGAGTGTTGTTCAGCATGGGGTGAGTAGAAAATGAAGGCTAATCATGTTTTGGGTGTACTATTCCTTTAATTAAATTTTTAGGGTGTTTTACTTTAACCTGACTCTGCCAAATGGATTTGCTCCGCATATCCATCTGGAAACCTTCGGTTGCAGTAATTTTCTGATTGGCCTATGTTGGTGATAGACGGGCCAAATAAACCAATTAGATCAACAAAGCATATGACGTACTAACAGCCAGGCTACTCTTGCCGAAACCAGTCGGGAGAAGAGCAAAAACATCTTTTCCTCTGAGAAAAGCCTCCAGAGCAGTGTTTTGCTCTTCTTTCAGTGAAGAAATACTCTGTAATTCCGATAAAACTTACTCGATAGCCACGCTAACGCTAGTTTCATCGGCTGAAGCCGCCATGTTCTTTAGACTGAACTGTCGCGCTTCTCGTTGCGTCACACCTCAACCCGCCTCAAAGCCAAAGCTGATTGGACGTTCGTTTGGTGAACGGCTCCAAATTTTCTTCAACGGAGAGTCTCCAGACCATAGATATCCATAATATCCTTTATTATGGATATCTATGCTCCAGACTGATTAGCGAGTGAAATCTTGAAAGCTTGCGAGATCAGGATGGTCTCACAAGGCTAGTTTTATTTATCTGAAGCTGAAAACTCAACAAAATTTAATGAACAAGAACATTTAAAGGACATTAATATTTATCCCTAACGTCCCCCATGTCTGCTTTGGAAGCTAGAAGGGTCAGAGGTACCAATAAAAATACATTTGTTTTATTTGTAGTAGGGCTGAGCGATTTTACAAAAAATCTAAATTGCAATTATTTTTAACTAAAATTGCGGTTTTATTTACTGTTTTTTCTTTGCACTAAACCTAAGCTTGTAGATGTTCCACCCGACACTTTCGTTTTTTGAAAGCTTGATTTTTACACGACGTTAATGTTACTATTTGGTGAATTAATATTAACATCCACTTCCATTCATGGATCTACGTGCTAGCTGCAAATCTCTCTGCCGTTCTGTCTGGTGACAAATCCACTCATATTATTTAATCACCACCTACAGGGCAGGAGGAAGAAATTTAGTGTCTTACTCTTGTTAAATATAGTGTGATTAAAAATCAGCGCCTCTACGATTTTAACATTGCAGTTTGTTAAATTGCGATTATATTGCATATGCAATTAATTTCCCAGCCTTAATTTGCAGTCTTGTAAGCTTTTATATATTTTTTTAAGTTGGCTCACTGGAAATAGGACTTTAGGCAGTCGGAGTCATTTAACAAAAAATTATGCAGCGTCTTATACGTCAATAACATCAAAGCGACATAACCTTAATGCCTTAAAATATGTGCTGCTTTTTCTGGGCCAATTTTTGAGGCATTATTGCTTTAAATTTCTCTTTCCTCTGTTTGCATAATAAAAATCACAGTGATAGCAAACATTACACAAGCCTTAATATGAACAAAAAAGAGAAATCTATTAAAAACATTAACATTGGAGCTAATGGAAGCGATTCATGCTTAAAGCATGGCTGTTAAAGGAAATTAGACTTGGACTTCTAGTCAAATGAAATTTCATTTCGTACCATTTCCATTTCTTAAAGTGCAGCATTGATCAAATGTTAACTGTGTGGGAGAAAAAAACATGGTGCAAAAATAACGCATTGATTTGGAAGTTCATAGCATTAAATATATATGGTGCAAATACGCAGTATTTTGGTTTTTTTGGCTGAGTCAGAAACATGATTCAGACTTTTCAAAGCAGTTCAGCTGTCTGATGGCGGTGGGGAAGAAACTGTTTCGGAATCTGCTGGACCTGCATCGAATGCTGTGAAGCCTCTTCCCAGAGGGCAGCAATAATAAATCATCCATTGCATTCATTGCGCGTATCGACCAAGGCAGATACAAGAAGAAGAGAAAAAACACTAATAATGGCTGACAGATGTATGGCTATTTTCCAGGTTTATTTTTTTTAAAGTTTAAAGGTATACCTTTGGATTAAATTTGTTCCTGCAGAGCAAAATGCCTTAGTGCTTGAGTAATGCTGGCAGCATTTTTCCATGTTTGTGTTTTGATATGACCTGTTGATTATGACACTGCATTTTAGTGCCGTTCCAGTTTATCATATTTTTTTCGGTCACTTCTGGCTCTTCGCTTCATAAACTTTCCACTGGGTTCTGCTGCACAGCTTTGCATGGACAGCTGGGATTGTCTGAGTCATATGATCCGACCAACATGTGCACAGCAATCGACCTGACGCAGAAGGGAAGCAGAAGCTTTTTTTCTCCATCTATCTTCCTGTAAAGATGAAAAAAAAAATACTTGGATTGGAATAAGAAGTAGGGCTGAACAATTAATCGCATTTTCAATTTAATCGCGATTGAAAAAAATGCAATTTCCAAATTGCGGACGTCTGCAATTTTTGGCTATGTAACAATTAGTGAATCAGACGCGTTCTTTAGGTGTCAGTAAAATATTTAAAGTGGATTTGCCTCCACATGGAAGGGAAGACAGTTGCAGCAGTGAGATAATCTAATTTTATTACTTGTTTTAGAGTTTATATATTCATACATTGCACTAAGTACCAGTTTATCAGTTTAATACATAGACTGGTTTGTTGGCTGGATGTTCAACAAGGACTGATGTCCAAATCAGTTAAAAGCTGTTCTCTTGAATAATATTCTGATTAATAAAAACATTAAAAGTTCTTGATTTAAATAGTCCTTGTTTACAATTGTCTTTATTTAGGGGCCATTTTTGTTGCTTGTGGTTATGTAGAGAAAAGTCAAAATTAAATTGCAATTCTGGTTGAAATATATCGTAGGCAGAATGTGATCATTAATTAGGACACAGTGTGTCTTTTAGTACCTAATCTGCACAGCGATGAAACAGATTGATTTGTTGTTTGTATATGTTTAAAAAAAGACATGATCAATTAAACTGGGGGAAAAAAAGTGCATTAAATCGCAATATAAAGAAAGAAAAATTGCAATTAGATTATTTTCCAAAATCGTTCAGCCCTAATAAGAAGGCACAGATTTAATACATCAGCAAAATATTTTACACAGCTTTTAGCGGTTTTTCAAGCCCTTCATATACAGTAAATATGTGGAGATCATGCAGAAAATGGAATCTAAAAAAAAAATTGGATTGGAAAAATATGAACTATGATAAAAACCTGCAGCACTGCTTGTTTTTAAATTGCCCTGTTTCTAAAATCAAGACGGGAGCCAATCTGTCTCCACTCATTCATGGAATGTGTTTTTGCTTTCATCTTTTCCGGCTGCTCACCAGCCGAGCCTCACGATTTTAATCTCAGGCTGTTTCATGCTGGTGTTTGCTGCTTATCGGTGGCTGGACGGCTTAGAGGGGGGCCTGTTGCACAAGCTGTGACTTCCTGGAATAAGTATTTGACTTATATGGGGGTGTCATTTCATATATGAGATGTGTGTGTGTGGGGGACAAAAATACACCAGGGAGCCAAGCGTCGTCGTCACTGGGCTGCTGTCAAATGAGAAAGGCCAAGCTGAGTTTCAACGTGTCAGAGGATTTTCCAGAGGGAGGAAACCAACAGCTGAACAGAAATTTCTCTTTGGGATCTTTGGATTAAGATTTTAGTGGTATACTCCTTTAAAGTTTAAAGTTTATACAGCGGGTGAAATAAGTATTAAACGCGCCATCATTTTTCTCAGTAAATATATTTCTAGAGGTGCTATTGGCATGACATTCTCACCAGATGTCGGTAACAATCCACTCAATCCACACATATAAAGAAAGCAAACCGTAGATGTCCAAAAGTTCAGCTATTTGTAGTAAAGTGAAATTGGCACAGGGAAAAAGTATTGAACACGTGAAGAAAGGGAGGTGGAAAAAGTCATGGAAAGCCCAGACGCAAGCCGAACTCTCAGTAATCAGAAAGCAGTCCTGCCTCTTGTCAGTGCAAATTATTATCAGCTGGTTCAGCTGATAATAATTTGTGCTGATTGCCACCGACATCTGGTGAAAATGCCATGCCAATAGCACCTCTAGAAAAAAATGGAGGCGTGTTCAATTATTATTTCACCAACTTTATAGCTAAACTGAGAAAGTGCTTTATTTTTGGATCAGATCAACCAATTATTGAGGAGCTTTTACACTACACTGGATTAAAGCTTAATTTATTGTGTAGACTTTAATCATGATATCCTGTCAGTGATAAGAATGTGATATAAGTAGGGCTGCAACAACGAATCGATAAAATCGATAAAAATCGACTTTTAAAAGCGTTGGCAACGAATTTCATCATCGATTAGTTGTGTCGGGCGATTAATGCGTCATCCGCCGCCGCCGTCATCACATCCACTTGACTGAAACGGGGGAAGAAGAAAAAATACGGCAGAGTGAGCCAGCGCTGCAGGTGCAGTGTTGCCAACTCAGCGACTTTTCAGACCCCTCCAGCGCAAATTGATCACAATAATTAAAATAGCCTGCGCTTTGTAAAGTGAAAAAAGTCGTAACATGCAACTTTTGTAAAAACAAATGAACATGGCACGGAAGCACCATGTTTGTTTGGTTTTAAAGTGGGGAAACGTAACGTTAGTTTCTCAGGTAGCTCATCTGATGCTTTCCTTACCGTGGTAGTAGGTTACAGACAGTGAGAAGGTTGGCTACTTATTTTACTTTTAATTTCATTTGAATTAGCTTAAGCAGCGTTTATATTTTCTTTATAAATTAATTAACTTGCAAATTATGAGGGCAAGGCTTTTAAAGTTTAAATCTTCTGGCAAAGATAAAGTAAAGAAGATCCTGCAATTTATGGAAGTAAAGCAGAATAAAATCCAGCAAGATCAGTAATATGTCAATTAATTATCTGCCACATTCCCATGTAAATATCTGTCTTTGGAGGATGTGTTTTTTAGCACCCCTAGTTCTCTCATTTTTATTCCAAATACAATTTATAATTTGAAGCAACCTGTACTTGTGTGCTTGTTTGTTCTGTCTAAAATGTTTATTTTGGAATAAAGAGGTCAATATAAAAAATATTTTTTGTCCGATTCATCGATTAATCGAAAAAATAATCGGCCGATTCATCGATTTTTAAAATAATCGTTAGTTGCAGCCCTAATTTGCACGAAGATGTTTTATATCCAAATAAATTAGCAATGTTTGGATCCAGGTAATAAAAGAACTGCTAAAGTAAATAAAAGTATTTGATAATTGGAAAGGTGACTGATTAATGTTGTTGGTTTTATCTCTGGGTTGGTGCAGTGGGCAGCACTACTGCCTTGCATCAAGAAGGTTCCGGGTTTGATTCCCAGCCCGGGGTCTTTCTGCATGGAGTTTGCATGTTCTCCCTGAGCGTGTGTGGGTTCTCTCCAGGTACTCCAGCTTCCTCCCACAGTCCAAAAACATGACTGTTAGTTTAACTGGCTTCTCTAAATTCTCCTTAGGTGTGAGTTTGTGCGTCAATGGATGTTTGTATCTGTGTTTCCCTGCGATGGACTGATGACCTGTCCAGGGTGGACCCCGCCTCTCGCCTGTTGACAGGTAGAGTAAAGGGCTGGTTCTACTCCTGTGTGTCGCAGTGAGCTTGTCGCAGATATTTTAGATTTATGCCCAATATTGGGGCGTTGTCTGCGCTATGTTATTCTACGCCACAACGCAAGAGGGACAATCATGAACTAGCTGTCTAGATATGGCCGAGGCAGTGAGGAAGTGGGGACAAGTTAATGCGAAAAAAACGGAGGGATATGAGGGTGAAAAGAGCGGGGATCCAGGTGGAAAAAGGGTCCCAGCGTTCTCGTGCACCTCGCTCTTCTAGCTGGTCCAACTTCACAAGACGTTTTCCACAATGGTGATCATAAAAACAAAACGGGGGGTAAGGTACCAAACAGGAAATACGCATAGTGTAGAGCAGATGTAGATTTGACCAATCAGAGGCCTCCTGTCTGTGGTCACCTATGATTGCGTTCACTGCGACACACGCAGACGACTTGGTTTCTAAGTATAAATCAGCCTTTAGGCACCAGAGCCCCTCAAGACCACAACCTGGATAAGCGTGACAGAAAATGGATGGATGGGTTAATCTCTGATGGGGTGAATGTTTCAATGAGCCTTGATCTTCTTTTATTCATGCACCTCCTTTCTATTAAGAAAGTGAATAATAAAAACATTTTATTATTATTTATTTATATTATATTTATTATTTTCAAATATTTTTGTCTTGGGTGTTTTGGTTACCATCTGGAAACAATGGGGGTCAAACGTGGCTAAGCAAACTTATAACACACTCTCACCCCAGGGGTCTAATACTCTTTATCCCACAAATCCTACACTTCCAAGCATGGTGTGAAGGTCCAAACCTGCAGCACAAATTGCTCTAAAACTGAATCTAAACCAACGCAAAGTCAAGACATTCCTGACGCCCTGATGCTACTGGAAATCATTTAAGATGGTTAAATGTTTAAAAACACTAATCTTTTGTGACATCTGATCAAACTTAGGGTCAGGACCTCTCTGACCTCACCGTATTTTCATTGACCGGTTTGTGTCCCTTGGTTCATTGAGCCCTGTGGCATTTGGTGCCACAGCTGTTGATGAAGGTGTAATCCTAACTAAAACTTGAGCACTGTGTGGTGTTAATGCGATGTGAGGATTAAGGGTCTGATTTCAGAGCTCACATGAACCAATTAAATCCTCTTTCAACACAGCCAGACACATGGCCTGAAAGCCAGAAGATAAAAACTGCTCCAGAGCGGGTCTGTCTTGTACTTGAAATGTAATGAGAATAAAATTTTGTTTTTTTCCAAATATTTTCCTTTTTTTTTTTTTTTTCTTTTTTTTTTACACACCCATCGGTCTCTATTTAGACCCACAAATGGGACGTTTCATAGCCACTTTGGTGGAATTGCAATATCCTTTATAAATGTCAGTGATTGACACACTTTAAAGGAAAAGTTCAGTTATATTCAGAATACAAACTTCTGAAATTACTTTAAACATGAAATTATTACATACTGTTCAATAAATGTTTTTAATTACGAGTAATTTCATTTGACATCCATGTTTGTCAAAGAACACTACTGCCACCAACTGGTTAGTGACGTCACGGTGCGGTATCGGCTGTTGATCAAGTCCCAGTGCTGTATCTGGTGTTTGTCACAACGCGCTATTATCCAAGTCATCTTGAAAACATTCTTCTTCCAAATGTTGGCTACATATTACGGGTTTTTTCTCTGGCCAGAAGTTCAATGGTGGAGCCATTTTAATAGAAAGATCCTCTTGATAATAGAGTAAACTGATGTTTTTAAGAAAATGTCTGCACACTTGACCACATTTCCTTTTTACCAGAAGTCTTTTACAAAAACACAATTTTCTCCATTTCTGATGGTGAGTCTATTCAGTTCACGAAATGTAACGTCAAGGTAATTTAAGGTCATTTAAATCTAACTATTAGCAGCCAAAGTGTAAACAAAAAAGCACCTCCAGGAACTTATTGAACTTTTGATCAATTTAGAAAAATAACTAATTTAGTCTCGATGCTAGCAAAATGCAAATAAAAAAAAACAGCCTTGGATTGTGCCTTAAATGGCCTGCAGTGATTTTAAAAGGTGTGCTGCACACACAAATATCTCCTTTTATAGTCATTTATAGCTTTCTGTTTGGACTCCTTCATGCAGGATGCAACCTTTGTACCAACAAAGACAATTAACACCACCGACTTAACTGTTTAACCGCTTTTAAAGAAACAGTTGAGATATGAGATATCGAAAAACCATAAAAGGAGTGAGGGAACCTTAACTCTGAGCTTATTGGCCGTTTAATACAAAGATGATCTCACTACTTCGATATAAAAGAGTTGTTTCAGTTTTATTCTGGATCCAGATCTTGGTGCCTGGACTCCTTCTTGCCATAGTGCCGATGTCCCACCGTGTGTTGTCTTTGTTGATTTTAGAAGGTAAGTTTTTGATTGGCATTTTTCTTTTATCGATACGTTTTAAACATCTGATTATCACTCCTTTTCTTGAGCTGGTGTTATCGTGAGAAGATTGTTCATATACGAACCGTCTGGTTGTAGGCAGGTAAATGAGAAATTGCGATTTTTTTTTTTTTTTTCAAAACAGACATGCAGTAGGGTTTCAGTAAGACAGCATCCTTGAAGCAGATCTGACTTTATGTTGGTAATTTTAGGAGTTTTATGTTTATTTGCTGAATATGAAACATTCTGTTATGTTATCTAATAATTTATTGCCCAAGTTGTGTCACAGTGATCTTGTATCTGCGTATTGAAGATGCACCTAACCCCTTTTATTTGCATTTGATGGGTTGAACTAGATGCAAATATTTCTGTCCCTTTCCTGCTTCCCATATTTTAAATGTGAGACGAACTGATTGTAATAAAGCCTTTGTATTTGCCCTGTAAACCACAGGTTATTTGCCTATATAGGCAAGGCTTTTGATGGTTACTTTAACTGCTGCCCAATGAGGTGTTTTAGAGTGAGTTTGCTGGTGAAAATATAAAAATATCCATTGCTTCATTTAGCCTGAAATGTTTAGATGCCAACCAAAAAACAAGTTTTGGATTATATTGGGCTGCATCTAAAATCTCAGCTCTACCCTGCTCCAGCATTTAGTCTATCCAGCAGCGCTTTTATCCGAAACACAGAGCTAACAGGGTAACAATGTTGGAGGTGTGGCAGCACTTCTCATAAAGGTATAGTGGAGGATTTTAGCAAAAAAAGATGCACATGCACAACGCTGTACCCCGTCCTGAGAGGGAACTCCTATTAAAGTCGTGGACTGCATGCACGAGCCTATTTCTCCTCTTGCACGCTCTGTTTAAAAGTTGCTGTTTTCATTGATCATAAAAGCTTACTTCCCAAAAGAAGATTTTCACTCCATACCACAAAAAAAGCAACTAAAGCATGGATGATTTGTGCTGACAACATATCGGATCTATATCCATGCTAGTCGGAACTAAAAGCTGCAATATTGCATCATATTACAAATTAAAAAGTTGTTACTGTACCATGGTATGTTTCTCTGGTCCCTTCCAGGGTTTAGAGAGAGTTTAGATTGGGATGAAATGCTTCAAAAACCAGAGTCTTTGAGGTTAAACTACCCAAAAGTTTGATGTAAAAGCATTATAAGGTTGTAAATCAACAATCTTTGGGTTTTGCTTTTTTTTAGTGCTGGATTTTTAGTTTCTCTGGCTTCTTTATCAGGAACTCTTTTAGTTGGTTGGTTGATTTAATCTTCTGTATAATTTTTACGTCTCTGTGATGTTGCAGTTTTGAGTATTAGCTGATACGGATATTGACCTGATGCCATTACAGCACGAATCATACCTTTATTACTCTTTGAGTCATTGTAATGTTAAAAAGTCTTGATCAAGAGATGGGGGGGTGTTGGCCTAGCGGTTAGAGCAGTGCGCTTGTGCTCTGAGAAGGTTGCAAGTACCCGGTTCATTCCCCACAGCCTCCACTCTGGGCCCCTGCGCAAGACCCTTAACCCCACACTGCTCCCCGGGCACCACACAATGGCAGCCCACTGCTTCCCTAAGGGGATGGGTTAAATGCAGAGAGTTAATTTCTCCAATGTTAGATCAATAAAGTTCTATTACTATTTTTACTCTAAGGAGAACAATAATCAACAACAAGAACTATGAGAACAACTGACCCATGAATAATTAACCAATGGGTCAGAGAAACTTCACATAGAGGTGTTTCTATCAGCTTGATAATATCAGATTTTAGATGCAGGCTGATGTATTCCGATATATATTTTTACGTCTGATATCTATCTGCTATCAACATCAGATTGGGACATCCATAGTCGACCCTTTACTTTGCCCACAATTAATCTGCAGGTTGGTTGTTCTCGGTACTCGAGTTGAGGAGGTATGGCACCCCCCTTCTTCAAAAACATCTTAAAAATCATTCACCTTCTTAAATGACCATCCCTCATACCATCCCCTGTGACTTTTTATTACTGAATATGTAAGATTTCTACTATATATTAACAGTAATGGCAATAATATCGCCCTTTCAACATCAGGTGGCCTGTGGGCTTACGAGTAGCCTGAGCAAAATAAATAAAATCAAAGAAGTGTCCTTCCATGGATATGAAGCTGATTCCAGTGGTAAATGAGTCCCTACCTATGTAGAGGCAGTGATAGCCATGCCAGTCCAGGGACTGACTGCAGCTCTACTGTAAGGTGCCCTGGTCAAGGTCAATGACCAGCGTACCTGACAATGTAACAACCATACCATGCGTATTGCTTTAGGTTTATAGAATATATTAATTAGGCTGTAAATGCTTAAAAAAAACAACCCAGCATATCCCTTCTTTTTTTTTTTTTACAACTAGATTACTGGTTGCACTTCTGATTCAGTTCACATCTAATCTCTCCTTTTAAATAATTTAGTTTAGAAAAAAAAAAAAATCAAAAAAACTTTTAGAATCTTTATCTAAATGCTGAAATATATATTGAAAAAGGAACCTGTTTACACTGCAAAGACTGACCTAAGAATAGTAAAATTTCTTAAAATAAATGTATTTGCCCCGAGTTTTAGCAGGTAAATGGATGAATAAATATCACAAACTTAAACTAAGATAATAGTTGTTTTTCTCTTTTATTCTAAAATTAACTCATCACCTTAAAATGACAATAGCCTTAGCTGCTCAAAATAAGGCAAAATACAATTATTTGAAAAATAGATGAACTCATATTACATTTTTTTAAATGTACTTTTCAGTTATTTTTTAAACAAAAATGCTTCTGAAAACCTATTATAAGTCTGCTTCAATCTAAACACATATTTGATCAAACTTTTTAGTCTACTTCTATTTACAGACTTAAACCCATGTTTTCTCTCCCATTAACGACCCACTTTTCTGTGCTGTGGTTTGGCCCCCTGGGGAAAAACAAATATGCAGAAGATGGGAGTGTGGTCCCACTTAGAGCCGCTTATCTGAGGGTTAAGTATGGGTGCGTCTCTTTTAGCTGTGGACCAGGCCGATGTGGTTTAAAGATATACAGAAAAAAGTTCTTATTTTCCAGAAAAGCTTTAGTACTGCAGCAACTGGATTGATTGTTCTGATGACTCTGGAAGATCTATAGAATAGATAGAAGAATTCATAGAAGAACTATGAATTCTGTAGCACTTTGAGATTTTTTTAAATGTAAAGTGCAATACAAATAAAATGTATTATTATTATAGGAAAAGTTGCACAGAAATGTAATTAGAGCACAGGGTCTGAACTTATATTTTTAATGGAAAAAGAAACATTAAATTTAATGAAAAGTATTGGAGATTTTTTACTTTTCTGACAAGCTTTTAGTCAAATGACAAAAACAACCATCATTGTTGTTTATTAAGATTTTATCTGATACACAAACACAAAGTAATGCAAATGAAAAAGTGAAATAAAAAGGAATCTGTGTAAAGTTTTCTTTTTTTCTGTTTTAAAAGGTAGGCAAAAGAAAATGACCATGTTGTTATTTTTTTTTTTTAAACCTTAATGTGTTTAATTCACTGTGTAAGCAAAATTAACGGCTGTTGTTGTGACTTGTGATGGAAGTGTTGTTCCTAAAATGTACTAGTTAAATGTTTTCAGGTTCAAATTGATAAAAAAAAAAAATCGGTATATCAGAGGTTTGTGTCTCTTTAAAAAAAAGTGGGGAAAAAAAGTGGACATGCGATGGAAAAGTTGATATCTAGATAAGCCCTTTTTTCTTAAAATATGGTGATTTCTTTTTGGATTGAGGAGGCAAAAGAGACACTTTGCCAATGGAACAAGATAATTTACATTTAAGATAAAAATATACAATTGCATTGTCTTATTTGAAGTGCACGTTATCAAATTATCTTATTTCTAGAGTAAAAATTGTTATTCCATTGGCAAACTATCTCATTTACCTCCTCAAATTAACGGTAAATAGACTTAATTTAAGAAATCTTTACTTATTTTCTAGATTGTTTTTCAATCAAGAAACTTATCTATGGTTATGATAACTAAAATACTTAAAATTAAGATGCATTTATTTTTAAATGCATGTTTAAAACAATGTCCTCGTAGTTTAAAAGGATTAAGTCCTCGTCCATTTTAGCTGCTACAGTTAACAATGCTGATCAGTTTTTGGCAGACTACAGAAATTCCTGAAGACGCTGATAATGGCTGCACTCAAACCAGGTTCAGAGTGGAAAAGCCTCAGCAATGCTTTGCATCGTCATGGAGATGCAGAGGCAACCTGCTGTGATGTACATGATGCTCCATGTATGCTTTTACTTTGACATGCTAAGTGGTTGCCAGAGATGGCAAAAGTACTCACTTTCTGTACTTGAGTAAAAGTACAGATACTTGTGTTAAAAAATACTCTGGTAAAAGTGGAAGTACTGATTAAACTTCTTTACTCAAGTAAAAGTAACAAAGTACAGGCTTGTAAATTTACTTAAAGTATCAAAGTAAAAGTAGAAACCACTTTTTTCATGCCGTTGCCTACATTTTAAATGGATGTCTGCCAATAGGACTAGATCTCCGTTGTGTTCATTTTCAATCATCTCGTCGTCCATGCTACTATGCTAACGCCACCGCCACCAAGCTGCAATGATTTGCCGCCAATGAATCCCGCCGAATCTGTCGATTCATCTTGTAGTGGTGCGTCAAACGCAACGTAGATTCCCATCCAGTTAGATTGAATTTGGTATTGATGACGTGAAAAATAAAGAGTAGAAAGTACAGATATTTGTGTAAAAATGTAAGGAGTAGAAGTAAAAAGTCGCCATAAAAATAAGTAGTAAAGTAAAGTAAAAATATCAGAAAAATCTACTTGAGTACAGTAACGAAGTATTTGTACTTCGTTACTTCCCATCTCTGGTGGTTGCCAGGGTAACGAAAGCTATAAATCAGAGGGGGAGTTAATCTCGTCGCAGTATATTAGTTAAGTTTGTCATTGAAATAGACTAGATACATATCATGAACTGTCAGTTAAAAAGTTCTCTAGATGAGACCAACATGTCAACGATGAAATGTTTGCCATACTGGTGCTGATTGAGGATGTAATGCGGCAGATGTTCAAACCGTAACCCTCCGCTAAAAAAATTTGATTAAGCATTTAATTTAATTTAACCAATAAAGTAGGAGAAAGATGCTTATTATAATTTTTTTTTAATTTAATTTGATTTGAAAACATCAAATACAAATCACCAGCAGTGTGTTGTTTTTTTTAAAAACAAAAATTACAGAACGAACCATACATGGATGTGGTTTTCCTTTTTGTTTCCCAAATGGATTCCCAGGAAGTCTGAAATGTAATTGTATTTATATATTTAACCCTATTAAATCAATAGCTTTTTGTACCAGCTGTAAATGATAGATTATTCCTATTTTGTTATTTATTCAATTTAATATGGTAAAGAAAAATAAAAGAAGGAACGGTTTTGCATTTTTGTTTATTAATTTGTCTAATTAAAATCAGAAAGGTTCTTCCCTCATATTTTCATTGTTGGTTTTGTATTAAAAACCCAAGGATACATGGATTGGCTTTCAATATTATTATTATTTTTGACTAATGATATGACCAGAAACGTCTCTCTGATAACCTATAAGGCGTTGCATACACACTGTTTGTGTACACTAGTTTTAAAGGTATGGTGGAGGATGTTCTTTTTACGGGTGGATCATCAAAATAATTGGTCCTCCTACTTGTCAATCATTCTGGGGACATGTTTAGGTAAAGCCGTCCTACGTGCTCGTCCCCGTTTCACTTACCAACGGTGAGTCTGACATAGTGGAAAAATTGCAAATCTGCTTTGGGAAGGTAAGCTTGTATGAGCAATGAAAACAGCAGCTTTTAAATAGAGCGTGCACGAGGAGAATTGGTCTCGTGCACGCTCTCACACACATTTAAATGGCTGAGTGCGTACAGGGTTGTGCATGTGCATTTTTATTTTTTAAGTGGAGAGGGTGGTTCTTTTAAAAAAATTATATCTTTAATGTTTTATATTAATTTCTTTTCTTTTTCTTATGGCTTTACTAAAAGGTTCAATTGACTTTTTAACAATGTTTGTAATTATGGCTCCAGTCTGTTGTTGTAGCACAAGTCCAAAATAATAGATTAAATAAAATTACAGCAGGCTTAGAGGATTTTATAGCAGCAGGAAGGGTTCCTTCTTTATTTATATGCAATTAGCTGACAAGCATCTCCTTCAGTATCACTAGGCGTGTTTACACGGACATGAGTACAGAGAATAAAAAGCTGATGCAATAAAAACACGCCATCTAAATCAGAAGATTGGGATCAGCTTTGGCTCAATCAGAAAGAAAATGTTCAGGTCCATTCTGGGCGCTCAGAACCAACCTTGTTTTTTCTGCACAGGCAGAAGGAAAAAAAAAAAACACTTTTTCAGGGGTTTTCCAGTGAGAACAGTCTGCGAACATCAGAGTCCCTCTATTCTGATTATAGCCTGGTACAATAGATCAGACATGATCAAATTGTTTGATTTTAACCCCGTATAAGAATTTAGTATTCATAGTATTTTTATGACTGAAGCGGATGTTAGATATTACAGTTGCATTTATCTGGTAAACCTGTTTGCACGCTGCTTTTCTTTTCACACTTGCATCGTTGACATTCAAGCATTTCCTTCTTCTCAGGATAAATCAGGACGGCAGCAGAAGCACGTCTCTTTGCCAAATGATGAACTCTCTGCAGACGTGTTTAAATTCCAGGAATTTCATAACCTCTGCAATGTGACTGTAATATTTCAAGTTTGTTTCAGTTTTCCCTTCCTGTTCCTGCTTGCAGCTCTGTGTCACTGTATTTTTCCTCTCACTGGAAAATGTTGTTGGTCTGTGGAGGAACTTGTTGACCCAGCTTTGCCTTTCCTCTTGGAGCTCTGAAAAACAATCCACAGGCTGTCGGGTTTATGCAACAGTTCAGAATAGCTGTTAGTGGTTAACCGGTAATGGAAATCTTTTGTCATTTTGACAAAGTGTCTTAAATTTTAATATCTGTAATGTTTACTAAATGATGAGGATATTTAAGTCGAGCTGTCCTGTTTCCAATCAATCAGCAGAACAGTTTTTGAGTTTTTGATCAGGATACAGACCAGCAGCAGGTCAATAATAATGCATATTAGTAGCAGTAATAATAATAATAGACCCCCGATTTAAACTGCAGACTCCACAGCAAATCTGCAGCAATCAGAAGGAGCAGCAGCAAGCAGACAGTCATCTGGGTAGAATTTGACTCTATTCTGGTTTTAATGGACATCTTTGGCAGATTGCAGCCAATTTACAAAAATCACACGGAATGCTTCAACAGGAAGCCTAAAAGTGCCAAGTTATGTGGTTTTTTTTTTTTGTATATTTATATGCAACTAGTTCACTCTGTTCACATGGAAAGTTTATCTTAAGAAACCGTTGTGTCCTGCTTGTGTAATATTAGTTATTTTTGCGTTATGTACTTTGTTTTTGCTCAGAATCTTAAAAAATAAAGCCCTCGGTTTATATTTACAAGGACAAAGAAGGAAAAATGTGCAGTAGGTAAACAAGGAATTAGCCTACTGTGGCTAAGTGAGTTAGCACCTCCAAGCAAAATGATTAAGAAAAGTCCCAGATCCAGGGGAAAAAAAAAATAAAATCAAGAAAACATTGATTCCATGAGTGATAAGATTGACATGGAGCAGGGAAGACTGTGGCTGTTTCTCAATTCACTAGAATGCGGGTACAGACTTGTGTCCTCGCCAAGTATATTCTAGAGAAGAACACAGGAAAGTATGGACTTGGGGAGAACAGGAGCATGCAGAATAAATATGGGTCAATTGGAACAGAAGCGTACTTGTGATGTCACCACAGGCTCGGCTCGTCTGGAGCTGCATTTCACCTACTGTTATTAATATCCATCCATTTTCTGACACAACTCCCAAGTGGGGTTGCAAGGGGTGCTGGTGCCTATTTCCAACTGTCAATGGGCAAGAGGTGGGGTACACACTGGACAGGTCGCCAGTCCATCACAGAGACAAACAACCATTCACACTCACACCTAAGGAGAATTTAGAGAAGCCAATTAACCTAACAGTCATGTTTTTGGACTTTGGGAGGAAGCTGGAGTACCAGGAGAGAACCCACACATGCACAGGTCAAGATCGACTGTCCTACAGATTTTAGATGCATCCCTGCTTCAACACAGCTGAATCAAATGATTGATTACCTTTTCAAGCCATTCATTTAATTAAGCTCTGTTGAAGCAGGGATGCATCTAAAATCTGTAGGACAATAGATCTTGAGGACCAGGGTTGGAGACCACTGCTCTAGATAATACTAAATCCTGACTTTTTTCATTTAGTTGGGGCATAAGGATTAACATAGACAGTTAAAAACAAATTAACATTTTCCCAAATAAAACAAAAAAGAAACTCCATCAGAGCCAGCGGTCCTTCACACACGGCTATGTAGAGAGAGATCCTGCTGCAGACGGGCTAAAATCAGCCCTGCCTGCAGTTCGCCTCGGAGGTCCGCTTGTTGCCGCCGTCCTCTCAACATCAGAACTTATTTTGAAATTACGCACTAAATCAGTAAATGGGCCATAGAGTGATTCTCAATCAGTATAATATTCTCGCCTCAAATGGTATTAAAATGTACCTTTATAGAACAGCGGCAACAGAAAAGAGAACTTTTAACTTAATACTCTGAGCTGCTGCAGTGCATGCTGGGACTGCTGTCAATCTCAACGGACAAGTCTGCTCTGATGCATGCTGGGTAAAGAGGGAGCGGCAAGAACAACATCCGGGGACTTTGTCCATTCTCGGTCTGCTGTTCTTGCGAATTAAAGTACTAAGGCTGAGGCTGAGGTTTAATGAGCACATGAGAACGCACAAGTGCACGCATTGAGAAACTGGCTGTATGAATGTTGGTGTTCACTGAAGCAGGAGCTAAAGCTGCGTCCCTGCTTGATGTTCTGATTGGAGTTCTGGGGAGGATTTACAAGAACTTAAAGTTTCTGTAGATTGGTTTGTTTAACTAGTATTGGATGGTCTTCGTCTATTCTAAGCCATCGCTTTGCTACAAGGCAAAACTTTGAAATTTACCAAAAAGCGCTTCCCTGTTTTGATATGACTTGTTGATTATTAGCCTTGAATAATCAGCCTTTCTCATCCAGTCGTGTCTCTTCATGCTGTTAAAAAGGGTGAAGCTGGAGCACATTGCTTTATTTTCGCAGTGAATCCTTGTCTACATTTAACAGTATTTTCCAAGGCACCCTAATCATAATCATCTCTCAGCTTTGGTCAACATGTTCTGATCAATCTCTGCTGAAGATTATTGGACATTTAAGATGGTTATTAATTCGGGATAAACTGTTTGTGTCTTTCTGTAAAACATAAAAGCTTATACTGAACGTATTTTTTTAATCCTCTGTATAAAAATAAACAAAAATGAACCTGAAAAGAAAATGTGAAATGTTTTTTTAACCACTAACCCTCTTTGTTACTCCAGGATAAGGTTTCAAGATAAACTGGTGCCGCTATGATGTTGAATCTAATTTGTAAACTAAATGAAAGACGTGTTATAGCTTAGGCCTTATACTCGGCCGCTGCGCTGCTGGAGAAATTAGACACTATGATAGAAATGTCTCTTTTTTTGTGATCCAGGGAAACAATTTTCCTGCTCCATTTGTCATCCCTACGCTCCAGCTGGTTGTGCCAGTTTAAAACTGCTCTCTGATCCACTGTATAAAACCTGCAGGGCTGCTTCTTTCATTGTTGAATCTTTGTTTTTATTCATTTCTTGTAATCTTGACCGCAGCAAGTTTTTTGGTTCCATGTAAAGCAGGCTGAGATGCTTTCCTTTAGCCATCAGGGATTTGGCCTGTTGCTGAGCTTTCTGCTGCCATACCAGCTTTTCCTGAAAGAGGAGTGAAACAGGAAACTGTGATTTGAAGTGATGTAAGACCGAAGACCTGGTTCAGTAAACATGGATCAAACAGAATCCCGACAATTGGTTTTCATCACAAAGTGGTTTCAGGTTTAACAGTGAAGAAAGAGTTGCTTCAGATTACGGATTTACTGGATTAGGGAGGATTAGGGCATTGTGCAAAAAGACGAGTTCATTTTATTGTGTTTTAACAATGAAATGACTCATTTTCAATTTTGTAACTTGTTTTTTCTTGCATCAATCAAAGTAACGCTTGCATAAAACGGAATATTAAATAAGCTGTTATTTATCAGAAGTTGTTTTTAAAGGAGACACCGCTACAGAATCAAATACAACATTTTCTCTATTACATAAACCTTAGAACTAGGGATGCACGATATTGGGATTTTGGCCGATATCCGATATGCCGATATTTTAAAACTCATGTAGCCGATAACCGATATTGATACCGATGTTAAAGCTGGACAAAAATAAGTAGTCATTGAAAATAGCAGTTTTGTTATCCATTTCTGACACTTTGAAAAATAATATACTCAAATATATTTTCATATGCTGATATCAAATTGATTTTTAAAAACGTGGTATCGATCCATTTTACTTTCAAAATCTCGTGAAATTTCATCGTTCTGTTACAAACTCTGGTGATATCTTGCAAATTCTTGTGAGATTTTGTTAGTAAAATAGATCGATACCGCGTCAATATATCAACATATAAAAATATGGCTAAAATTTCGCGAATTTCTTGGGGGATTTCGTAGCATAACGATGACATATAGCAATATTTCATTAGTAAAAGAGATTGATATGGTGTTTTTAAATGGCAATATATCAGCATATGAAGATATTATGATATTTTAATGTATCAATATTTTTTCCCTCGTCTTTAGAAGTTTTTAAGTCTGTAAAAAAGAAGTTTTTGAGGAAGAAGAAGAAGTAGTATTTTTTTTTTTTTTTTTTTTGACTTTAGAAACTCAGAAGCTGATCAAATATCGGGTTAAATATCGGTGGGGTGGCCGATGTCCGATATTCAGTTTTAAGGCCGATACCGATAGGGGGCCGATTATATCGTGCATCCCTACTTAGAACGCTTCAATTCTTATCGGACGGTGGTTTTTAGCTGGACTCCTGGTATGTGGTAAACATGTTGATGTAAAGAAAGTTTCATAAAATGCTGGTATTAATATATTCATTTACAACAACTTTCTCTACCTTGGCAATATTTGGACCTGAAGCACATAAACACCAAAATTATTTAACTTTTACTAGATTAAAGTTTGATTTATGCTGGACGTGTTTGTGAGATTCGCCTCACTGAATTATGTCATCTTCCACACTGATCCCAGCAATGTGTGCTCAGACAGATTTTTATTTAAAGATTTTTAATTTTTCTTTGTAACTACCAGGAAAAACTTGGTAAATGAGCATCGGAGAAAGAAATCACTGCCACTCAGAAAATTTTAAACCGGTGTGTTTTCTACTTCTCCATGTAGTGTAGGATTATAAACTAATGCTCTGTGCTTTAAATTAGCACTGCAACTTAAGATTAATTTGCAAATCGATTAATTTGTAGATTATTTTTTAAATGAATCAATTAATAATCTGATAGCCAAAGGTTCCTTAAAGAAGGCTTTTTGCAAAATTAAACCAGGTCAAACTAAAACGTTTCCACTGGAGGAGTTCTAGATAGAGCATATTGACAGACGAAAACGATTTATATCCTAAATGCAAAATGTTTATATTTTTTTTTTATTTTTTTTTTACAATTTTGGGGTAATTGCTACTCTAAGTTGGTCGCTCTGTCAGCTAAAGACACATTTTAGAGTCTCTACACTCCATTTAACAATTCATTTATTACTAAATTAGTTGACGATTATTTCAATAATGGATTAATCACAATTAAACCGATTATTTGTTTCAGACCCCCTGGGAGTTTTCCAGGAAACTAGTTATAAGGGGAAAAGCTGCATGGAGTATAAAAGCTGCAGACGTTGTCCATGGGTCTTACTGTATTTCCTCTTGGAATGTAGATGCATCAAATATACTGAGCTGCTTTAAGTGGTTGTTTGGTCTTATTGACTAGAAGCTCAAAGAAATGTGCAGAACTGCATTGTAAACTTCCTTGTTTTCGTTTTCCTGATATTTTAAAGCATGCTAGTTATCAACAGGCTAAACTACTTTGTGCACAATTTACTCAGTTTTGATTGTGTTTTAGGTTATAATAAAATGTCTTGCATAATAGAAATGCATAAAAATTCTGAGACTAAAGTCATATGACAAAACTAGTAATAACTATACAAGATTACAGTTGTATCATTAAGAGATTAAACTAGTAATATTACCAGAATAAACTCAAAGATTAAATTTTCACCTGGAAAAATAGTTGTAATGTCATCTTAAAAACAAAAGTAACATTACCAGTTTAAAAAACAAAAAGTAACGTCACCATGAGGAAAAAGGCTGTAATGTTACCAAAAGAAAGATGTTTCACTTTACTCGGGGGGGGGGGGAGCCACAAAAGAAGAGAATATCATATTATAAAGTTAAAGAATTAGCCTTTAATTTAAACTCTTACAAGCAGAAAGAAATTTACTGTTACAAGTTTAATTCTGTTATAAAAAAACAACCTTAGTCTATCTGATTATTAATCGATTCATTGAAAAAAATAGACAGATTAATCGATTAGCTAAATATTGACCAGCTGTAGCCCAATCCTCCAGGTAAATGGAAATCAGGTAAAAATAAAGATAAAATAATTTTATATCCCTCCCATGTTTAAACAACCGGACGAACTTTAAGAGAACCCAATTCTCTGTTTCCACCTCCATGTATTTAAGTTGATCTTAGTTGAGCAGGAAATTGGATTTTTGTGTTTTTAAAGCAGCTTAAATGATTTATAAAAGCTAACAGTTTGTGTAAATTATTAAAGCATTGCCTTCCCATGTGAATACATACAGGTGAGTTAGTCCTTCGGGCAAAAACAGGCTCTTATTTTCATGCAGAAACCACTGTGGACCTTAACATGTCTGACCCTGTTTCAGAGAACGGGATCCACTGAGGAAAAAAAAGTCAAAGGAGATAATGCATTTAAGCACTTCCTGCAGAGAACATCCAGAATCCTCCCATATGTTGCTCAATAAACAAAACAGAAAAAGTCTCCAAGGTTATGATCCTTCCCATACCCTTCCAGCCCATGAATGCAAATAATCCTGGGCGGGTTCTACTTGAATCAGTGTGTTGCTCACATCAAAATCCTTAAAGTTATAACATGCGCATTTTGTGTGTTTTTTGGGTTTTTTTTGCATTTGCAAAACTTGAGGATTGTGATAAATCCTGTGCTTTGAGGTTAGAATTGATGCACAGGTTTCAGTGGGTGTTCAAGAAAACGATGTGGAAGCGTCTATCTGGGCTGGACGTGAGGTGACATGAAAGGTATGAGGCGTGTCGATTTGTTTGGAGAGTAATTGTAACTGAGACGCTGCTGTTGCTGCCAAACTGTTAGGAAGCTGAGACCTGAGAGCCCCTCTGGGCTACTCAAGAACTCAAAGAGAAAGCGTGGCTTTGTCTCTGATCACTGCAGAATAAAAGGCCTAACCAGGTGTTGTTCTCCAGCTGCACTCAAAATCCACCCCAACAGGAGCTGGACATACTTTCTGATCACAGCTCTGTTGAGTTTAATGATGTAAACAAGCGTTTAAGTTTCTGTGTTTGCGTCAGAGAGAAACTCGGCTCCTTTAAGCAGCTTCCTCGGCTGTAAAAGAATATTGCAGAGAGGCTTCCAGTAAATGTGACCTGGTGCTCACCTCTAAGTGATACGTTATTCAGGAAATGTTTGGCTGCAGCGTTGGATCGTTCGTGTTTGCTGTTGGGTGGAGTTTGGAATGGGAACTACTCCGTTCTTAAAGGTTCCAAGTGGGGCCTGGAAAAGTTTGACAGAATTATGAAGTTTCTATTTATTTTTGATCCAGGTCTGGATAAGTAAGGAGAATAAGTAAGCAAATATAGAGAGATGTTAGTTTAAAGACTTAATTTTTTCCCCCAAAATAAAATAAATGATCCAGGTTTATTGCCTAGATGCTTTAAAGATTTTCCCATATCCATGATGGACCAGGAAGAGGAAGATCTCTCCTGTTTTTCATATGAATTATCTGTTTTCCACTGAAGGAACAAAGCACAAAGTCTTCTTATTAAAAATTTCTCATTAACCGGCTATATTTAGCACCTCAGCAACTTGCCACTGGTGTAAAATTATGGATGTGTGACTGTGAAAAGCATTATTTTTCTTCCTGTATTCAAGCATTGTTTGAGCTTCTCCCATGACTGCTCAGCTGAGCTCCACTAAAAGGACAAATCCGTCCTAATCCTGTCAGGCATTCAATGGAGCTGCCGCATAAAAGAAAAAAATGGGTTGCAAAGAAAAATATGTCTGTAATAACTGCAGTTTTATAATGTGCAGTGTTTTTGGCTGTTGCTTTTGGGTCATAATGATAGTTATAACATCAATGCAATGAACTGTGGCTGTTTATCACTTTGAGCCAAAGAACATTTCTTTAATATTTAGGTTTCACCTTTTTCCTGTTAGTTTCTGGATGGCATCTGTCTTGATTCATAAAACAAATGAAGCTAATCTCCTACTGATTAAAAACCCTCTCTGTTTTGTATTTCTGCATTTAAATTTGTATAATAAATATAACAATCTTAAATTCATTAAAAAAATTTATTTACCCTTAATATGAGAAGGTAGATGAGATGATCTGCCAATGGAATCGGTATATTTACTCTTAAAATAAGATACTTGGATATGATGCATTTGAAATAAGAGACTGTAGTTGTTGTTTTTTTTTATTTTAAATGTTAATCGTCTTATTCCTCTGGCATAGTGTCTCAATTACCTCCTCAACTGAGAAAAAGAGAAGCAAAAATTGGTTTAGATTTAAAAAATTTTGCAGTGTTAGATGCATATTTGATTGTTGATTTTTGTTTGGGAAACTGTCCCATTTATCATAATGTAAACAAGTAAATGCCAAGCTGCCATAGGTTCAACAGAGAAGTTTATTTAGATGTATTTTTACATAATAGGACTGGCCAAGTAACTTCATTTATATGATAGCTATTTTACAAACCAGTTTTCAAATCACAGAGGCACCAATTTTTGGTCACATTAGATCTAACAGGACTAAGAAATTATTAGGTGGCGATAGTACATCACACAGAAGGGAAGAGAGGGTTGCAGCTGGTGGGTATGCTAGTAGAAGTTAATATATCTGCTAGGAAGTTTGTATGTCGTTGGCATGAACACGTCACACTCACCCTATGATGGGGATGAAGTCTGGAGCAGAACTGATGGTTTCCTCCTGTGAACCCCTTTTATACCAAAACGCTGCCAATACGCCATTATACAGTAGCTGGAAGTTAGAAACACGTTGAGCGGTCGTCTGGAACACGTCAGATACATTGACGTGCGTTGGACTTAAGTCCTTGATAAGTTACGCATAAGTTATGCACAAGTTACTCATAGGTTGTGGATAAGCTGGACATCTCAACTTATGAGAAACTTACACTTAACGTCAACAATCAAATAACTTACCTCTCACGTATGGCCCATGTATGAGCATACACTGGCATACTTTGGGAAATTTTGAGCATGTTAAAAATTATCGACATACTTGCAGTATATGGACGTGTGCCAGCGTGTTTCTGTGTACTTCAGCGTACTCATAACTTGTACAAAAAGTTTCCACATCTTATCCAATGTATGCCAGCGTTCGAGGTTTTCCGTACATCAGGCATGCACCGGTCTGAATTGTTAAGGTGTGAAAGGCTCTTTAGCTAAAAGTTGTTGTTAGGCGGCAAAGCAGATCTGATCCTTACTTGTTCAGACATATTATGGTTCTCGGATGTAGGATTTGATCTAGAGGGGTGGATTTGTCCTCGTCTTTACAAGGATCTCAATGGCTTCTTGGTCTGATGGTCCAGTTGTCTGCTTAACAGTCTAAAACATAGAGGCTATTTCTTAGGGTCAGGTCAGTTTTAGGGTATCTACAACTGATCTTTGTTTTGCAAAGTGCAAACATCAAGCCTATATCTTTTGGGTTGGTCATTTGTATTGGAAGCTTTTGAATTTTAAAAACAGTGTGGAGTTACATGTAAAACAAGGTTTACTAATTAGCAGAAGGTATTTCTCATATTTCCATAGTTTCCATTAAACCCCATTTGTTCCAATGTCACTTTCTTTGTATTCTCCCTAAATTCTTTGTTTTAATTTTTCTTCTTGTAGAGACATTTCAACATGGAGGTGTGGAAAAGCTAGAACTTCAGTGCTGAAAGGGTGGATCTATCAGGAGACGGAGAACGCAAAGCTTTCAAGGAGTGTGGACTCGTTTACAGTCGCAGGAGATGGGTGAGACGGAGGATGAGCGAACGGCTCAGGCCAGTCAGCTCTTTGAGAACTTCGTCCAGGCCTCGACATGTAAAGGAACCCTGCAGGCCTTCAGCATCCTCTGCAGGCAGCTCCAGCTGGATCCTTTGGACCACTGCAACTTCTACAGTTCCCTTAAGGCGGCCGTCAGCTCCTGGAAAGTCAAAGCCTTGTGGACAAAATTGGACAAACGGGCAGAGCAGAAAGTTTACAATCAGAATAAAGCCTGCACAGGAACAAGGGTAAGACCGTCTACCTGAGGAATGATCAGAAACTCTTCTTTTATCTTAAAGTTTGATTTGGGGTAAAATAGTTCAGTAAGAGTATGTTCTGCAGTGGAGGATTTTTAAAGGTTTCAGTGACCTTATAGAGCGAGGTAATAACATTTTCTAACCAAAACTAGTTAGAACCAGAGCAACCGGAACTAGTAAGAACCAGATAAACTAGAACTAGTAAGAACCAGATAAACTAGAACTAGTAAGAACCAGATAAACTAGAACTAGTAAGAACCAGAGCAACTAGACCCAGTAAGAACCAGATAAACTAGAACTAGTAAGAACCAGAGCAACTAGACCCAGTAAGAACCAGATAAACTAGAACTAGTAAGAACCAGAGCAACTAGACCCAGTAAGAACCAGATAAACTAGAACTAGTAAGAACCAGAGCAACCGGAACTAGTAAGAACCAGATAAACTAGAACTAGTAAGAACCAGATAAACTAGAACTAGTAAGAACCAGAGCAACCGGAACTAGTAACAACCAGATAAGCTAGAACTAGTAGAAAACCAGATAAACTAGAACTAGTAAGAACCAGAGCAACCAGAGCCAGAATCAGAGCAACCGGAACTAGTAAGAACCAGATAAACTAGAACTAGTAAGAACCAGAGCAACCAGAGCCACGAGCAACCAGAGCCAGTTAGAACCAGATAAACTAGAACTATTAAGACCCAAAAAAACTAGAACTAGTAACAACCAGATAAACTAGAGCAACCAGAACCACCAGAACCAGAGCAACTAGAATCATAAAAGAATTAGAGAAACCACAACCACCTGTTTAAAAGCAACTATAACCGACAAAAACAAAGAGTCAAAATATGCCTTCCAATGGGTACCACAACCAAAGCAAAGCATATGAAGCTCTGGCAGATAGCACCAGCTTCAAGCTTTTTTAACCCTTGATTAATTCAGACCATCATTGATCTGGATTTCTATATTCATATGACTCATAAGTAGAGAAGTTTAAAAAAAAGCCAGTTTGTTTCAGCAGTTTCTGGATATTTTTACCCTTGGGTCACAGCTTCCTGCATGTTTTAGATGTTTCCCTGATCAAACACACCTGACGCAAAGAATGAACAGCATCAACAGCTTGGCATCAGGTTCTGCAGGCTCAGTGTATGCAGGTAGACTGGCTGCAAGCAACATGAACTGCAACAACAACAAAAAAGTTTATGGTAGAAAACAAGCAATGAAAGATAGTAAATTTAACTCTGATAAATAACTTGTAATAAGGCTAAAAGAACAAAATCTCTGGGTAAATCATGTCCTGCATTCTTGTCTGACCATGTATGTACGTTTTAGTGAGCACTTACTGCGCTGTGTTGGAAAAACTTCATATCTCAAGGAAAAGATAAGAGGCGACAGGAGGGGGGGGGGGGATAGCCCAGAATCTTGCAGAGCGCAGATTAAGGCAAAGGGTTGGGCTGAGAGGGCCAGCCAAAAATAACAGCTCAGCTATTATTCCAGACATTTTTTATGGAGATATGGCTATCTGGAGGAAGATGGTGGACTCGCAGCAAGGCGGATGTTCTCTGTAACAAAATCCTAAACCCAAACGAAGGAACCGCTTTTTTTCTTTATTTCCTGCGACATGGTTGTCTCCATATTTGGGTGTTTAAAGTGCTGCAGGCTTCATGTGCATCAATAATGCCTCACAAAAAACGGAAACTTTGCAATCTAAAAAAAAAAAAACTTTCTTAGGACTGAAAATTAGATGTTCTTTGTTCACTGGAAATCATAAAATAAGCCTTTTTTTCTCAACATAATGCGTCTTTTTGTTACACTTTATTAAACACAGTGTGACACTCGTTATGTCTCTATTGCTGTTTGGGAAAAAAAACAGTTAACAGTTAAAACTGTTAACTAGAAAAAGGTTAAATCATTGTGCACTAAGGAAAAGGTGTACCGGTACTAACTCTGCTGTGTGAAATAATAATTCAATTCAGTTTATTAATATAGCGCCAATTCACAACACATGTCATCTGAAGGCACTTTACAGAGATAATTCAACCAGATCATACAGTCAGATTGACTCAAAGTTTTTTATCTAAGAAAAAAACAGTTAATTGCATCAACTAATTGACTTGAATGCTATCCCTCACACTAAGCATCCATGTAGTGACAGTGGAGAGGAAAAACTCCCTTTTAAAAGGAGGAAACCTCCAGCAGAACGAGGCTCAGTGTGAGCGGCCATCTGCTGAGGCCCACTGGGGTTCAAGGAGATAGAAGGAGTTTCAGAGATACAAAAAAACTGTAAAAGGCTGCCTGTCCCGGAAACACACAGCCAGGCAGACGAGCTCCGAGCCAGCTTCCATGCCAGAGGATGAAGAGAGCACATCCAGCCAGTCACAGTCAGAGAAACAGGACTACACTGTAAAAACTCCAGGATGGTGTCACAGTCAAACAGGAACAGATGAGGCGAACTACTATGAGGAAAAAGCAGAGAGCAGAAAGTTAGAGATTGAACTAACAGATTCTGAAGAGTGGGAGAATAGAGATAGAATAATGAAAAAGGGGTCCCTATGTCCTCCAGCAGTCTAAGCCTATAGCAGCAGAACTATAGAGATAGCTCAGGATAACCTGAGCCACTCTAACTAGAAGCTTTATCAAAAAGGAAAGTTTTAAGCCTAGCCTTAAAAGTAGACAGGGTGTCTGCCTCACGGACTAAAACTGGTAGTTGGTTCCACAGGAGAGGAGCCTGAGAACTAGAAGATCTGCCTCCCATTCTACTTTTAGAAATTCTAGGAACCACTAGTAAACCTGCAGATTGAGAGCGAAGTGCTCTGTTAGGAACATAAGGAACAATCAGATCTCTGATATCAGATGGAGCTTGGCCATTTAAGGCTTTATATGTGAGAAGGAGGATTTTAAATTCTATTCTGGATTTAACAGGAAGCCAATGAAGATATAAAGAGATTATAGAAAGAGATACTAGAGAAAGAGATAACATTTTCTGTCAATCTGTTTTGCAATTGGGATTTTGTGAGAAAACGTACATGAGTTTAGATTTGTTCTTTACAGACAAAGTTCCTGCAGGTTTACTTTCTAGATTTCTTGATTTCCAGAAAAAATGCAAATCCAGAGGTTTATCCTCACATTGATCGCAAAAAAAGAAATACCTAAGAACTCAAATATATGCAGAAAACACCACAAAATAGGAATTAAAACAATAAAACAGTTTTCTCCAGTTCCTTTGAATATTTTACCATTTTAATATACATATTTTTAAAAAAGAGGTCCAGGTTATGCAGAATTCACATTATAAGCATTTTGTAACAGTCGAATGTGTCCTGCAGCCTGTATATGGGTTTTATGCTCATTGCCTTTCTCCACCTTTTGGGTAATGCGTGTTGAAAATACTCTGTTTGAAAATCATTCCCTTATGATGTCATAAGAATGAAAAAAGGTATCCAGAGTGGTCAGTAGCAGCCCATTGGTCAAGCTACAGCCTTCATTGTATGTGTTATTCCTCCTCTGACTGGTTGTCATGGTAGCGTGTTTGGGGGGGGGGGGGGGGGGGGGGGGGGCGCAGCCTTCGGGAGGACAGTGTGCAGGAAGCTAAAACAGGTTTTCCAGAGGAGGACTGAATAAGGAGGAGCAGACATACTGTCTGCTCAACCTGAGAGAAATGACAAAAATATGCTCTGGGGACATAGTTGTGCATAATATTTTATTTTCAAATGTAGAATAATATGGAACCTTTAAGTTCTGGAGGGTCATTGAATTTTAAGGCAGTTTTAGTTTGTTGTGTAATTTGCATAAACAAGCCTGTATGAAGTAATGAAATAAAATTAAGTGAATTTCATGGGTGAAACTGCTATAACCATGATCAAAAGTTAAAATAACTGCTAATCTTTTTAAAGTTACATCCTGTCTGATGCACTTTGTAGGCAGAGCTGTTCTATTAAAGAGGAACAAAGCAGAAATAAGATTTTCAGCATCAATCCTTTAATCCTGGAGATGTTCTTCAGGTGATAGAAGGTCGACTTAGTTCCTGTATTTATGAGCCTCTGAAGGTTCAGGTCTGAGTCCATCACTACACCCAGATTTGCTGCTTTCTAGCTGGACTGACTGAAGCTGGGTGCCAACTTTTAAATATTTTGGTCCAAAAAATATTATTTTATTATTGTTTTAATTCAGCTGAAAAAAGTTTTGGCACATCCATGGAAATGTATTTATTTTCTAAGCATGACTATGAACACTGGTGAGGTACAGCTCTGGTGCACTTTTTCAGTTGATATTCAAAGGTTTAAATTTTAAATGTAAGGTTAAAACTGCAGCAAAGGCTGATTCCCTCTGATTTCACGTCTTCGATCCCTTCCAGTGTCTGATCATCGGCAGCGGGCCCTGCGGTCTGCGGACGGCCATCGAGTTGGCTCTGCTGGGCTGCAAAGTGGTGGTGATCGAGAAGAGGGACACCTTCTCCAGAAACAACGTGCTCCACCTCTGGCCCTACACCATCCACGACCTCAGGGCGCTCGGGGCCAAGAAGTTCTATGGGAAGTTCTGCGCCGGTGCCATCGACCATATCAGTGAGCGTTCTCTCTGCCGTTTTTGTACTTTAGGGCCATGAATACAGATTTCCACATGAGATATATGTAATCAACAATATAGTAATTGATTTTTTTTCCTATGCTTTGATTTGTTCCGCTCACCTTTGCTGCTAAAGTCTGCTCTACTTGGTATTAGTTTCACAACACAAAGGAGATGTGCTTCCAGACACATTTAATCAAAAGTTTCCCTCTCGGTTCTCTTAGGTGTTTGTTTTGTCTTTTATCTTACCTTCTAGGTCAGATATTTTATAACAGATTTTAAGCTACAATAGTTATTTTTGAAGGAGCCACAGCTATGATGAAATGGTTTAAATCAGCAGGCTTGAGCTCCCGTCCTAAAGGAGGACAACACTGCTTTCAGCTCCACCCATCCTACAAATGCCCCTAGGGGTCCACAGCGGTACTGCATGGGGGTCACAGAAGTTTTGGTTGATAAAATTTTTTTTTTTTTTTTTTTTATATTCATCCCTGCAATTTTTTCCCACTAATTGAAATGTCTTTAAATCCATATTAACATGAATTTAACACGCTGTAGTAAACAGATAAATGGAGGCAGAAGATGTCTGTCAGTCCTCAATGCTCACATTCAGAGACACACAGGAGCTCTTTCAAGCTGGACACCGTTTCATTCACAACACCTGTCCCATCAACCAGGAATCAGAAATACTTTAATAATCCCAGAGAGAAATTACTTTACATTACTCCATCTTTAATAGAGTGACTATAGGACCAGTTTTATAGAACACTATTTCATACTATATATATAATTAGGGGGTCCCTGCTCCATCTCGCCATCAGTTTGGGGGACCTTGGCCTGGACCCTTGGTTTACAGGCTTTCCTGTCTCTGTTGAATAAAGGTATCCCCACAGCATGATGCTGCCACCGCAGTGTTTCCCCAAGAGAATTGTACAGTGTCAATTTTCCACCACACAGCACCTGCATGCAGGCTGAAAGCTTTGTGCAGGATCCTCCTCAGAACATCGACCTAAAATAAAAGCTTCTTTTATTAATGGATTCCTTCTTGCGCTGTTAGATGAATGTCAGATGTGTGTTTCCTGCACATCAAACAGCTGTTCATCAACAGACTCTTCCACCTAAGCTGTTCCTCTGAGTTAACTCCTTCAGAGTTGCTACTTTAATGACGGCTGCTCAAATTTGCATTCAGATATAATCTGAGCCTGCTTCTGATTAACTCTTTCTCCTGTCTGCTGTGTTTGTTTTTGACTTGATGTTTTTTCTTTAATGTTCTCTGTGAGACCCTCACAGAACAGCTGAATTAATGACACAACACCAAACTTCTGAAGGCTCTTTTTAGGACTAGGTTTAATGGTAACTATTAGTTTTAAGATGGCTAAATAAAAATACTCTTCACATTTTGCAGATTGTATTCATAAAATGTAAACTATGTTTTATTCCACGTAAGAATTTTGCACTTCTTTGTGTGAGCCAATCACTATAAATGAAACTCATTGAGGCTGGTGATTGTTACGGAGCTAAACGAGGCCTTCTCTCAGAGCTGTTTCTATCCCGCCAGGTATTCGCCAGCTGCAGCTGATGCTGCTGAAAGTCAGCCTGATCCTGGGAGTGGAGATTCATGTCAACGTGGAGTTTGTTCAACTGCTGGAGCCCCCAGAGCAGCAAAATGAAGATGGTGAGTCAGAGAAGTTGGATCTGCCCACTCTGTGTTGGTTCCAGACCAGTTTTACCAGAGGGCAGGGTCGTTTTTTTTATTTGTTTTATTTTACATAGGGCACAGAATAATAGAAGAAAACATTAAAATAATTACTTAAATACAGTATATGGGACAGTTATTAAAAATATGTAATTTTACTGCAGGGAACCCGATTGGTCGACCCGTACACAGGCAATCAGTGGAGAGACGATCTGAGCGTATTAGCTCTGGTTTAGCTGCCTGACAGCTACGGCTAGCTGATTAAAAAACAAAGATCCAAAGATAGAATAGAATAAAATAAATCAGTTTATTGGCCCACAATGGGGAGATTCTGGTGTTTACAGCAGCAAAAAGATTATAGAAAAAATGGTCACACAAATGTGAACCTTAGAAAAATGTATAAGAACAAAATAATAGTGAAGAGTTAAAAGATAAACAATATAAAACTGTTCACCTGGAGAATAAATAACCAATGTACAGCTATGGACATTTTTACAGTAATGGATATTTAGTGGACAAAAGCAGCAACATCAGAGATGTGCAAAATTTATTTATTTATTTATTTTATTTATTTCGAACAGACAGTAAAAAGAATCAAGAAAGAAAAAAAATTTGAATGAAACAAACTTAAGAAAGAAAATATAAAACAAATTATTTTGCCCATGTGACATGTAAATATTTTCTGTTGGAAAAGGAGCAGGTAGAAGATACATCTTATAATGTCCCGCCCCTTTCCTACTTGTCAATTTATCCTCAATTAAATGTCAAAACATCAAAAAACCAAAAATACACTTGTTCTATTTATTTAAGTTCTATTTATGTCATCAATTACATTATAGACTATTAAACAGTCATCTTATATAGCGTATTTTGAAATGAGCTCGGTTTTAATCAGTTTATTAAATTGGTTTGCATTTTGAATTTTTTTTTACTCGTCATTCAATCCATTCCAGACATTTACTCCACACACAGATAAACAAAAACTCTTTCTGGTTGTTTTAAAGTGTTGTTTTTTAAAGTATCCTTCACCTCTTAGATCATACCCCCCCTCTCTGTCACCAAACATTTCCTGTATATTGTGTGGAAGTTTTTGATTTCGAACCTTAAACATGAATTGTGAGGTTCTAAATATTACCAGGTCCCAGAATTTCAGTATATTTGATTTTAAAAATAACTGGTTTGTGTGTTCCCAGTATCCCACTTTATGTAGTATTCGGATTGATTTCTTTTGTAAAACGTATAATGGCTGTAAATTTGTTTTGTATGTATTCCCCCAAACTTCCACACAATATGTTAGATGTGGTACAATGAGTGTGTTGTACAGAATAAACAAAGATTTGTACGGTAATCCAGGACGAAACTAATTCTTCTTATAACAGCAACACATGACAGCAGCATGTTATTTAACTGACTAAGATAGAAACTGTGCAAAGATTGAATGTAATTGAATGTAACAACTTATTGAGGTTGTTGGGAACAATGGTAGTTATAGAGTGTTATAGAGGCTGGTAGGGAGGATCTGTGATAACGCTCCCTGGTGCCATAAGGGTGCAGCAGTCTGTCACTGAAGGAGCTGTCCAGTTCTGCAACTGCTTCATGCATGGGCTGGGAGACATTATCCAACAGAGATGTTAATTTAGTTTGGATCCTTTTGTTTCCAACCTCTTGCACTGAGTCCAGACGGCTTCCAATCACAGAGCGGGCCTTAATAATAATAATAATAATAATAAATCCAATTTGGACCGCACTTTTCATTAAGAAAAATCTCAAAGTGTTACACAGTGCAAATAAAATCAAAGATAAAAATCAACAACATCAAAAACATGTGGAGGCAGAATAGGCTTGCTTAAATAAAAAAGTCTTCAAGCCTCTTTTAAAATCAGGCAGTGGTTGTGGAGCTCTCAGATGATCTGAGATCTTCCTGATCAGCTTATCCAGCCGCTTTCTCTCAGCTACAGATAAGCCACTGCTCCAACAGACAGCTTCATATAAAATAGCTGATGCCACAACCATGTCAAAGAAGGTCTTTAGGAGCGGCCCCAGCACTCCAAAAGATCTAAGTTCTACCCATCTCTGCATAGGCCATGAAAATAAAGTGTGGGCTAGTCCCCTCGTTTCCTTTCAACCTCAGCTGCTGTCTTTATATTCTTTGCCTGGCATTGGCATCAGATATGGGATAAAATATCAAATTGTCCATATTTGTACTACTTTGTAGTGTTTATACCAATGCCATTTTTTTGCCCCAATACCTGGATGTGCAATATTGGCCGGTGTGTGTATATATGAAGAACTGCATACTACTTGGATGTAAAATAATTGCCACCATGGCTTTGTCAAGCTGCTGCCTACCTTTGTGAAGCAGGAAAAAGACTAATACAAAGAGAATCCAGTAGAACTTTTTATTGCCTACCTGGAATGAGTGACAATAGTTGAATAAATTTTTGGCTCTCAAAATGGTATCGATGCCCTATTTGTTGGTACTTACCGATGCTGTTGGTATTTCAATACTGTTATCGGTATCGTTGCAACAATACTACTTTGTATCGGCTGCCTCCAGTTGTCAGTTTGTTTTGCTTCCAGCTTACGCTCCGATGAAACTGTGATGACGGCATAAAGATTACAAAGCCACTAACGGCCCTGGAGACCCTGACTGAGGAGAGGAAAACTGTGATCCCATCTCAATACAGCTAAAGCTAATAGAACAACACCCTAATATTTTAATCCTTCTTAATGTAAGCTTGTAAATAAATTAAAAAAGTTACGTTTGTCCAAGTGGCCAGTCAGTTCCAATCTCCGTACTAACGCATAGCATCATATAAAACTAGTTTAGTTCATAATAAGCTCTGGGTTTTGTGTAAAATATGTATAGATTTCTTTTTGGATATAGTGCAGTATTATGGTGAATGGAAAAGTGGGCCACTTTAAACGAATTAGTGCAGAAAAGTGCAGTAATTTTAGTAAAGCTGTGCTAATGTGTATAGGAATTAGATTAGTGTAGTTAATGTGTTTATGCTGTTAGGGATTTGTTGGTTAATTCTGTTAGGAATTCATGCTTGTGGTAAGCATTGGGTGTGTATGTAATTAACAGTAATATCCATATTTCCTAAGGTTTTTACCCAACAATTCTCTGATGAGCAACTAAAATTCTTGACAATTATGTCTTCAGTGCAAGGACCATAAAAGGGATCAGGACCAGTTCTGCAGGGGCACTGGCCCCGCTGGCCCCTGTCTAGAAGCAGCTATGCTCCCATTATACAAATAAACAGAAATAAGCAGGAATTATCCACATTTTCACTCAAACGTTTATAGTAATAATTGTAAGTAGCTTCAAACCTCCTTATTAAGTTTAGGACATTAGTTTTGTCTCCACCTACGTTCTAAATGTTGATGTGTGTGTGTGTGTGTGGGGGGGGGTGGGGGGGGATGCAAGTGTGTGTAAACAATGTTAAACCTGTTTGAAAGGGTCATGACTAGCAGGGACACTATGACACGTGCTTGCGTATCTCTGCTATGAAAGGAATGCTTCCATCATGTCACGTATGTTGAAATGAACACATATGTTCCCGCACAGTGGGGAGAAAAAAAAGCTATTGATAGACTCCTCTGTTTTCCCAAATAATTCACATATACATTTTTTTCTTATTGATGTCCAGTTAATCTAATTTTAATGAAACATCCATGTTTGATCTGTTTCTTTAGGTCCTGGGTGGCGAGCAGAACTCCGGCCATCCAATCATCCGGTCTCCGAGTTCGACTTTGATGTGGTGATTGGAGCAGACGGCCGCAGAAGCACTTTAGATGGTAAGGAATGACCTCAACTTGGACCCGTGGACGTATTGTTGGGATGCATGTAGTCTCTGTGTTGACAGCTGGTCCAGCATGAAGCACAGAGAGTTTTGTCATTGACCCAAATTGAGGAAAGTGTTTCAGTGAAGGATTTCCTGCTCACATAGTTTCAAGTGACTGCGTTTTTTATGGCTTATCTTTAACCTCTCTGTCCATGAATAAAAAATGGGTTTTATCCTTCAGGCTAAAGGACTCATTAATCTCCCTTCACACATGTCTGAACTTAAGGGAAATGATATTTGGCTCCCCTTTGCTGTTATACAAGCTTAGAAAGTCATAAAACTTCTTCTAGAAATGCGTTGCTTAAGAAGTAGGACCATTCATGAGAATAATTTACCATTTTTCAAGTTATTCATTTCTGAGGTCAAACACCCATGTTGGATCAGAAGGACTGAATCATATTTTGAGCTCTAATGCTTTCATATCGTTGTTCAAACTGGATGAGGTCTGAGATTTGCTCTGGCTCATCAAGATTATTTACCCAAAAACCTAAAAGCTCAATAATATGCAGCTTTTCTTGCAGTAAACAATCATGTTGGACAACTTTAAACAGTGAAATTAAAAATTGTAATTAAAGGAATAGTACACCCAAAACATGATTAGCCTTCATTTTCTACTCACCCCCATGCTGAACAACACTCTGGAGTACTTTTTTGATATCTCAAATGCATCTGGAGATCTGGGAGGCTTCTTGCTGTCTGCTGACATTCAAATAATGGAGGTCTGTGGCGCCCGAGGCAGAAAGGTCCATAAAAGTCCACAAAAAACGTTTCAATATTCCTCCATACTGCTCGTCCAATGTATTCCAAGTTTCCTGAGTGGGTAGCGTCCAGAATTTACTCGAAACGAAGTCATTTAGAATGTTTTTAGAGAATAAACAGTAGTGTATAGGATTTCCTAAAAGCGAGTTCACGAGTCTACGGAAACCGCGGCAGACCAAACCAGATGAAAGTGCGCATTCAGCTCGGCAAAGAACTCATGCTCTTCCTCAACACTGAAGTCCTCAGACATTTTTCTTTCGTTGTTTCTTTCTTTGCACAGGTAAACATCACATTTCTTCTTCTACGCTTGCATTATCGGCAGAGCAGACGCTGAATGCGCACTTTCATCTGGTTTGGTCTGCCGGCTTCCGTAGCGTCCTGAACGCGCTTTCAGGAAATCCTATACACTACTGTTTATGCTCTAAAAACATTCTAAATGACTTCGTTTCAAGTAAATTATGGACGCTACCCACTCAGGACACTTGGAATACATTGGACGAGCAGTATGGAGGAATATTGACACGTTTTTTGTGGACTTTTATGGACCTTTCTGCCTCGGGCGCCATAGACCTCCATTATTTGAATGTCAGCAGACAGCAAGAAGCCTCCCAGATCTCCAGATGCATTTGAGATATCAAAAAAGTACTCCAGAGTGTTGTTCAGCATGGGGGTGAGTAGAAAATGAAGGCTAATCATGTTTTGGGTGTACTAATCCTTTAAGAACAGAAAATTACTTTTTATTGGAACAGCAGGCAAACTTCAACAATGTCTCATTTACACGGCTTATAGTCCTGGACGATATGGAAAAAAATCATATATCACAATATGGACTATTTTATATCACAATAATGATAACAACAGATATATGCCGCAGTTGAGTAAGTTTTTGGTTCATCTCTGATAAATTTGACAAACCCATATAATTGCTTACTTTTTTCATCTTTATTTTGCAGTGACATTTACAGAACTGTCACAAATGAGAAAAATAAATAGTAGAGCAGCAATATATATGCATCAGATGACCACAGATGAGGCGGAGGTAGCGCTACAGTAGCCTCCACATTTAAAACGAATTACTCTGTTATCTTCCACTTTTTTTTTTGCAACCTTCTCCCGCTCTTTCTAAACTTGCTTTACCTCGCACATTTTTCATGGTTATTCTTTAGGTCAGCGGTCCCCAACCTTTTTTGCGCGACGGGCCGGTTATATGTCAGACAATATTTTCACGGATCGGCCTTTAAAGTGTGGGGGGAGTAAATATGATCAAATAAAATGTACAAACAGCATAAAATAAAACTCACCATTATGTTGAAATAGTGGGAGCCCTGAGCTTGTTTCTCCGAAACAAGCCGATCCCATCTAGGCGTATTTGGAGAAAATGACAGACGAAGTGTGCTCCTGATGTCCAGTCTGCTCCGTAGCTTTGTTTTGGTCGCTGTAACCGCAGAAAATCCCGCTTCACAAAGATAGGGTGTTATAGATAGGATGCGTGTTGACCTGAATTAACCTGTGTCAAGAGGCACAGATGCAACGACTGATGTAATTGGGAGGGAATACCCCAATTTTTTATATTTTTCAAAATAAAACACTCAGACTCTAATCGTCGATAAATTATATATTAGGGCTGCCACAACGAATCGATAAAATCGATAAAAATCGACTTTTAAAAGCGCTGGCAACGAATTTAATCATCGATTAGTTGTGTCGCGCGATTAATGCGTCATCCGCCGCCGCCGTCATACCGGGGAAGAAAAAAAAATATGGCGGAGCGAGTCAGCGCCGCAGTTGCAGTGTTGCCAACTCAGCGACTTTTCAGACCCCTCCGGCGACTATTTTTTTAAAAGGCGACTAGCGACAAATCTGGCGACTTTTTACGGTGTCACTGGCGGCTTTTGGAGACTCTTACGTGAAAGCATGTATCGTTCCTACTCTTGTCCTCAAGCGGCAGCTGCTGCCGTGGGGCGCCTCCCCCATCCCAACGCCTTTCTCCCTCTCCCACAGGAATCCCTCTCAGCGTGCAGTCAGAGCCGCAGGATTTTAGGGAGGAGTTTACCCTCAGCGTCCAGACTGCAAATGAAGCGCGCATGCCCCGGGATTGACGGCGCAAATTGATCACAATAATTAAAATAGCCTGCGCTTTGTAAAGTGAAAAAACTCGTAACATGCAACTTTTGTAAAAAACAAATGAACATGGCACGGAAGCACCACTGTTATGACGCAGCACCTGAAAAGAAAACACGTTGGAGCCTTCAATGGCAGTGAAGAGAGCTGATTAGCAGGATGAGTAACCATGTTTGTTTCATTTTAAAGTGGGGAAACGTAAGTTAGTTTCTCAGGTAGCTCATCTGATGCTTTCCTTAGCTTGTTAGTAGGTTACAGACAGTGATAAGGTTGGCTACTTATTTTACTTTTAATTTCATTTGAATTAGCTTAAGCAGCGTTTATATTTTCTTTATAAATAAATTAATTTGCAAATTATGAGGGCAAGGCTTTTAAAGTTTAAATCTTCTGGCAAAGATAAAGTAAAGAAGATCCTGCAATTTATGGAAGTAAAGCAGAATAAAATCCAGCAAGATCAGTAATATGTCAATTAATTATCTGCCACATTCCAATGTAAATATCTGTCTTTGGAGGATGTGTTTTTTAGCACCCCTAGTTCTCTCATTTTTATTCCAAATACAATTTATAATTTGAATCACAGGGCTATTTTTATCTCTATGGTTCAGTATTTTCTCAAGTAGCAACTTTGACTGCTGCTATACTTTCCTGTCTTAAAAGGCAGAACTCTTCTAGTCTAAAAAAAACTCATTTGTTGAAATGGGGGGGCCTATTGTTTGAACCCCTTAGGGGCTTTAAAAACAAAAATGTCTTTTTTTGCACTTTATAAAACAAAGTAGCCTATATTTTGTGGATGTACAGCTACATTTCTCATGTAGGTTTGCGTAGTTTTAAAACAAACATTTATTTTTCATATTGCACCAGTACAGTTAATGAGAAACCTGTACTTGTGTGCTTGTTTGTTCTGTCTAAAATGTTTATTTTGAAATAAAGAGGTTAATATAAAAAAAAATATTTTGTGTCCGATTCATCGATTAATCGAAAAAATAATCGGCCGATTCATCGATTTTCAAAATAATCGTTAGTTGCAGCCCTATTATATATACACATATTTTTTCTGTGCGGCCCGGTACAAAATGACCGACGGACAGAGATGGGAAGTAACAAAGTACAAATACTTCGTTACTGTACTCAAGTAGATTTTTCTGATATTTTTACTTTACTTTACTACTTATTTTCATGGCGACTTTTTACTTCTACTCCTTACATTTTTACACAAATATCTGTACTTTCTACTCTTTACATTTTAAAAAATTGGCTCGTTACTTTAGTTTTGAATCATTTCAGTGGAGTTACCGTTATTATTTTTCACATCATCAATACCAAATCCAATCTAATTGGATGGGAATCTACGTTGCATTTGACGCACCACTACAAGATGAATCGACAGATTCGGCGGTATTCATTGGCGGCAAATCATTGCAGCTTGGTGGCGGTGGCGTTAGCATAGTAGCATGGACGACGAGATGATAGAAAATGAACACAACGGAGATCTAGTCCTATTGGCAGACATCCATTTAAAATGTAGGCAACGGCATGAAAAAAGTGGTTTCTACTTTTACTTTTATACTTTAAGTAAATTTACAAGCCTGTACTTTGTTACTTTTACTTGAGTAAAGAAGTTTAATCAGTACTTCCACTTTTACCAGAGTATTTTTTAACACAAGTATCTGTACTTTTACTCAAGTACGGAAAGTGAGTACTTTTGAAATCTCTGCCAACGGACCGGTACTGGTCCGCGGCCTGGTGGTTGAAGACCACTGCTTTAGGTGATAATATACTTTGCAAATGACTGTTGGCTGCTCCGTGTCGGACTTCTTAAATTTACCTCTTTGTGGTAAAAGTACCTCATCTTGGGCTGTCTGCATAGACGTTTCTGTTTGTTGCAACCACAGGTTTAAGTGGTTGCAACAAACAAAGCTGAGCTCTCATGAGTTAAGTAACATAAAGCATTTTGCAAACCGTCATGTGAGTCAAAAGCGGTAAAGCAGCATCATGTTGCAAAACCACAAGACGCTGCTTCTTTGTAGATAAAAAAAAAAAATCACCTATATATATATATCACCTATATAAGCTGTGTGTAGATTACGTGACGGCACTAGACTACAATCATACATTTGTCGTAGTCTACCTTGGGCAATATTTGCTTGAATACCAGATAAAATGGTGTTAGAAATGAAAGAATAGAATTAGCAATATAGACACTTTTCTATCGTCCGTACGATATGTATCGTCCTATCGCCCAGCCCTACACAAAATGGCATAACTCTCTTTCCTTCTATAAAAAAACCAACCTTTATGTGAAAACATATGGTCCCTCACACAAACTGTTTGAGCTTCTGTTGGATGCATTTCTTTGAGCTCTGTTACTCCTACAGACTCATAGACATTGTTATGGACGGGCTGTTTCATAGCGATATGGTTCTGGTATTAGCCAGGCCCACTCAGCTTTTAATAGTTTTAGAGGGATATTTCCTGTTTAGGTGTTCTTGCCTCGTAGTCTCCTTGGGAACAAGCGGGCCACAAGAGAGACGGTCGCAGTCTCACAGTCTTGTGTCTTAGCAGAGCAAAATATTTTGCTCCACCAATGTTAAAAATTGATATCATGGCTTATGACACAACAAAAGTGACATAATGCAGTCAGACAGGAACCTGTCTGGTTTTCCTAACAACTTTTATTTTATTTTTTAATAGCTTAATAGCTGATGTGTTTTATACACTTTGGCTTTGAAATTATTTGAGATGGCAATGATTTAGTAGGGTGAGTGTATATTTTTAACCTTGTTGTTTCTGATAACTGCTGGTTGTTCATATATTTGCCTCATCAGTGCTCTGCAAAGTTATGCATGTGTTAATTAGAAAGTGCAAGTTATTTCCCCCCAGTAGGTGTGTTCAGATCCTTCGCCCTCTAATTCCTCATTCTTTTACGGCAGGTTTCAGTCGCAAAGAGTTCAGAGGGAAGTTGGCCATTGCTATAACAGCCAACTTTGTTAATAGAAACACCACAGCAGAGGCTAAAGTGGAGGAAATCAGTGGCGTCGCCTTCATCTTCAACCAGAAGTTCTTCCTTGAACTTAAAGAGGAGACGGGTGAATACATAATTATGCAAAAAATATTCAATATTTAGGTGATTTATATATAAATAGCTTTAAAGGGATCTGTACTTAACAAAATAATCCAATTTTCAGGAATTGACCTGGAAAACATTGTGTACTACAAGGACAACACCCACTACTTTGTGATGACTGCAAAGAAGCAAAGCCTGCTGGACAAAGGGGTCATCATTAATGTGAGTTATTACACATGTTTCTTTATCAGCCACTTCTGTAACCACCTAGAATTACATGGACATAAGTAATTGTGATAAAACGCCGATCAGATTAAAATGTGTGCAAACATGCCAGTCGTAATATTCTGATCGGATTTGGAAGGATTGGGATAAAATTGTAATCTGACTGAGAGGGCTGGTTTGTGCTGACTGACAATCCAATCAGCATGCATATAAACCTGCATGTAAAGATGAAGTTATTCTGAATGAGACGAGTTGATCTGAGTATTCCATTCTAATTACATATATCAATTTTAACGATACAATCCGATCAGATATTAATCTGTTTGCACATCGAAACGTTGCTAATGACTAAATAAAAGGTATGCACATTGAAGCAAACATGTTTTTAAAAAATCTTAACACTGGGGAAAAAAAAGTATTCAGACATTGAATGTGCAAATTCTCCTACTTAGAAAGATGGATGAGGAATTTTCATTTTTGGTTCAATTCAACTCTGAGCGACAAAATGAGAAAAAGAAAATCCAGGAAATCAAATTGTAGGATTTTTATAGAATTTCTTTGTACATTTTGGTGAAGTAAAATATTTGTTAAAAAACAACAGTTCACCTTAAAACTTTGTAGCGTATTCCTTGTGTGCAAAGAAGGAAATCAATTTCCTGTAAGTCTTCACCAGGTTTCCTCACGCAGCAGCTGGTATTTTGGTCCATTCCTCCATCAGATCTCCTCTAGGGCAGAGATGTTTTGGGCTGCTGCTGGGTAACAGACTTTCAACTCCCTTTTAAAACTCTTCTATGTGGATGAGCTCTGCAGACTAGCAAGGCTACTCTAGGATCTTACAAGGTTTTTTACGGAGCCTCTCCTTCATTGGCTGAGTGATGCTTTGGGATCATTTCTTGCTGGAAGATCCAGTCATGTTCCATCTTCAATGGCCTCACTGATGGAAGGAGGTTCTTCTCATACATGACCTCATTTGTTGTTCCATCAACAGGGATCAATTATCCCGTCTCTTTTGCAGAAAATGTATTTATTCTTTAGTTCATGGAGACTTTGGTGACATAAAGGCACAGAACTCTGCCCTCCCGAGCAAGTGGATCTTTCTTTCTCTCTTAAACTCACTTTCCGCTGTCGTGATGCTGAGCAGGTCGCCTTCGCTACAGCAGACATTAAACCTTTCCACTTTGAATCCAGATTGCAAATCAAATGTGAATGTGCAACGCTGCTGCTAATCCCGCCCTAAATTGCAAACATTTAATAATGAAAACAATGTTTAACCGACACAATTTCACCCTATAGTCTCATTCTCTCATCTCCTGCTCCTTTAGTCTGTGTCTTTGCACCGCTGCTTTCCTCCTCTTCTTCGTGTTTTATTTTTTTAAATTGATTTATTTATTTTTTGCTGGATGGCAAGCAACTAATTGTGCATCTATCGCACCACTTGGTATGGAGTGTGGAACTAAATAGCTGAATTACATGTATTGTTCTTAACTTGTTTCGGTAAAAGTCTCTATAAAACTCTTCAGACCCCGATGTTTCTTCCTCCCAGCTATCCTATCCAGGCGATGATGTCATGTAGAGCGTTTTAGGACAGCCAATAGCGACGATTCATGCTGAGGAGTTTGAAACCCTGCTTGCCTGTACGTATGTGGGAGTCTGCGCTGCTCCGATAGTGAAATAATATTGGCAGGTTCGTAATCTTGATGAACTGACCGCACAGACGATGTTTTGAGGTGGACTTTCTTCCATGAAAACAACTTTCTACCCACTTATCACATCAAATACAGCAAAGACACTGAACACAAGTGCAGCACAAGCATCAGATGCATCTGCACACATTTAACTAGAGGCACTTTATCAAAGAAACTGACCTGAATGAAGCAGCAGACACATCTTTGCTGCTCAAATTACATTGGCTATCACCAACAGTATGACAAATGGATCAAGAAGGTTTTATTTGGGACATCAGCTACTGTAGCTCCTCTGAAGTGTTTTTTTTTGTGGCTTTTCCATCATTTTCACAGGAATTATGAGAGAATGTGTTCTATAAATATCTTCCTGTTAAGTGCTGCCATACCAACAATACTGGCAGCACCAAACCACTACAAGGAAAAACCCCAGAAAACAGGCAGCCTATTGTTGCCTAAGGTCTTACAGAAGTATTTCGAGGTCAGAGGATTATTGGTATAAAGTGCTTGGAAGTCAGTTTTAACCTTTTAGCGTGAGAAACGGTTCAAATGTTTCCATTTTCTGTTGTTTCTTTAAAGGAAACGTGAGACTAGAAAAGCAAAACCTTTAAAGTGACATCTTAATGCTGGGAGCCAGGCGTGTTTGTGTGCCAGCCAGTGCAGCGAGTGATATTCCTTCACAGCGGATCATGATAAATAGGGCTCTGATTAAAGCATAGCGCCTCTCACCTTTATTCTAGTTCTCACACAGCTAAAAAAAAAACAAAATAACACCAACACTGCAGGCAGGGTTTCAGTTCAGTGTAATTTTGGACTGGAAAAAATTAAATTATTGGACGTAAGCACCAGGACTGAAATGAAATACAAATATTTATTGTTATGGGAAGTTTGCACCAAGGTAGCGCAGATAAACACGGAGGCTTCTGTCAGACACGAGTATTTACCATGAAACTCTTTCTAAAAACACAAGTTCTTAATTGTCAACATTATCCAGAACTTTTTCCACAAGTGTAGTCCAAACGCACACACCTACACACACACACACACTTGTTCTGCCATCATAGTGAGGACCATGTGTTGACTCCCATTGACTTCCATTGATTTTCAGTCATTTTAACCCATTCTATGCCGTATCCCTAAAACTACACCTTAACCTAACCATTACCAATGCATACCTCACCCTAACCCTAACCAGTTGAGACCTTAGCCCCAAAACCTAACCATTAGCAAAATAGCATGTGAGGACTAGAGACTGACACAGGAGTGGATTTTCACTCCTATCCCGTCCCACTCCCACAGAAAAAATTGTGTCCCGTCCCGATCCCGGGCCAGAGTAGAAATCTAAATCCTGTCCCGTTCCACTCCTGGTGAAATTACTCCCACTCCCATCCCGCTCCCATTCAGAATGACTCCCGCTCCCGCAACACTCCCATTCTTGTTGTCTTCAATAAGATTTCTGCAAATACATTGAATCTGAATTTCAGTGAAGGGTCAGTTAAGTTCCTGTTTCTAACTGTAGTAACTGTTGGTCCCTCCATTGTTGTTTTTGAGCGCAGGTGAAAAACTCAGACGGAAGCACTGTTGGTTTTTGGGTCGTGTAGTTTTTTTGACTCGCATTATAGTGTAGGCTTTAAGGAAAAAAACTACAAAATGGCACAAAAAGTACTGGATTTTTTTTTCTTTCTATTTTATTTTATTTTATTTTTCGGCATCAATCCTAGTTTTTTTTAGTTACTATTGGTTTGCTCCCGCTCCCGTCTGCTCCCGTTAATGTTTAACCCTGTACCGTCCCAATCACGTGATCGTTACTAATACTGACTCCCATCCCACGGGAATCCCACGGGAATCCCGTGACCTGTGGGATTCCCAAAAAAATGTCAGTCTCTAGTGAGGACCGGCAAAATGTCCTCACTTTGCAACAACTGGTGCTCAATTTGACGGTGAAATTGGAAAAATGGTCCTCACTCTGAGGGCTAGACAGGTACACACACACACACAAACACACATACTCGTTCTGCCTTAGTAGAAAGTAGTGATGACCATGTGTTGACTACCATTGATATTCAGTAATTTTCAACCCTTTCTATGCCCCTACCCTAAAACTAACCCTTAACCTAACCATTACCAATCCATACCTCACCCTATTCCTATCCCTAACCAGTTGATACCTTAGCCCTAAACCTCACCATTAGCAAAATAGCATATGAGGACCGGCAAAATATCCTCACTTTGCAACAGGTGGACCTCAATTTGATTGGGAAATTGGAAAAATGGTCCTCACTGTGAGGGCAAGACAGGTACACACAAACATGCACACACACACACAGGTGTCGAAGGCCTGAACGGCTGAGCCTCCAATGTTCTCCCTCTCATCTTACATTGGCTGCTGGTGCCGAGTGAAATCCTTCTGGGTCATCTGGGTCATGATACACACACACACACACACACACACACACACACACACACACACACACACACACACACACACACCCAGAGCAGACGCTTCAGAGGCCTCAGGCTCACTTATAGCAGTTTATTTTGTCATGAGGACAGTCACTATGAGCCTCACTGTCTCTGCACCACTAAGTTTTAATCATGATAATAAAACCAACATCAGCTGCACCCAGTTAAAGTTCTTCTTGTAGAAAAAATAAATAAATATTTTTTTAGGTTTAAAGGTTTTAAGCTGGAACAAATATATATTTTCTGTTCTGCAGCAGTCGCATACAGGCGGCCTCCAACCCTCTGATTTCTTTACTTATTCAGATTTACTTGTAAAAACACTTCAGCACAAAAAGGCTTATTGATGTGAAAATGGTTTGAATGGAAAAGGCTTTTGAAATAATAGGAAAAATTTGCTGCTGGTTTTAGTCTCCGATCACAGAGTTATTCCAAGTTATGCACTAAAGCCATATTTTTATTAAATATATCACTATCTACTGATGCTTTTAGAGACTAGGAAGAATCAGCTTTTAGGTGTTCAAAAGAGATTTTTTTCAATTTCTGACCTTTCTGGTCAGAGCTTTTTTTATTTAAACCGATTAGCCTTGATTGAAGCATGATGACCATGTTAATGAGTCTGTTAAATAAAATTATGAGGAAAACTTTAATATGAAAGGGTTGTAGCGTCCAACTGGTTTGGCATTTTATCCATTTATATGTTTACTGTCTGTTCCAGTACACATTAGCAATAAAAGAAAAAAGACAGAAGGAAACTTTATTACCATTATTGGAGAAATTCAATCCTGCTAATTAATTTAGGAAATACTGCTAGTTATTTTAACTCTCCCCTTTTGGTGCTTGTCTCATGCATAAGTAAAACCTGAACTAGTGCTGCAAGGCACTGGTTTAAACTTTAGAGCGGCTTATTTTTACTGGTAATTATAGAATTTAAGTTAAAGATTTTTTATGAAAAATCTGGAAAGGCTTTTATTTCTTATATTTGTTAGAAACCCCCATAATTTAGGCTAAAACCGACTGACTGATCCATCATACATGCTGCTGGTTTATTGACTGTTGTTGCTACTTATTCATCCATTTCTATGATAAAATTATAACAAGTGTTTTGTTATGTTACCATGCATCCATGCTCCTTCTCTGTGCTCTCTTACTTTTTTTGCTCCTGTAGATTATTTCCTATTAATGAGTGGGTCTGTTTCTGTGGCTCAGTCTGAGAAACGGCTTGTGGATGGTTCCTTTTCAGGAAATCTTGCCTGTTGAGACGGTCCCGTTATTTTGTTTCTTTTCACCATCCGATCTGCACCAGAAGGACAATCCGTACAACCAGCTCATCTGTGCAACCAGATTTTCCTCCATGTTGTCATAAATCTTTAATTTTACTTCTGAAAATGCTTGAAATGTATAAAACCTTTTAAATGCTGACTGCTACGGGACGATTCCTGCGCCTTACGTTGGAACGTAAAACACTTCTAACATCAGATGTATCCGTCTAGCCAGAATCCCAGTTTAACAGGCTTTGTTTGGAAATAGACTCCAACCTTTTTTTCAAAATGTTAAAATTTTTAACGTTTCTTCCTGCAGGACTACATGGAAACGGAGCGACTGCTGAGTTCTGACAACGTTAACCAGGAGGCATTGCTGTCCTACGCACGTGAGGCTGCTGACTTTGGCACCAACTACCAGCTCCCCTCCCTGGACTACGCCATCAACCACTACGGACAGCCAGATGTAGCCATGTTCGACTTCACCTGCATGTACGCATCAGAGAACGCCGCCCTGATTAGGGAGAAACACGGACATCAGTTACTGGTTGCACTGGTGGGAGATAGCCTTCTGGAGGTGAGAGACACTGGGTATCATTTTGGGTGGTTTTCTCAAGGAATAATGCAGGAATGATCCTTTGACACACCTTTTTTTTTGCTTTCAGCCTTTCTGGCCTATGGGAACGGGTTGTGCTCGGGGATTTCTGGCTGCCTTCGACACTGCTTGGATGGTGAGGGGCTGGGCACAGGGAAAGAGCCCCCTGGAAACACTGGCAGAAAGGTGAGGATCCTACATCAAGCTGTCAGAAGCAGCAGATCTTGTTCAGGATATTAATATTAATAACATTTCTCCAATCATTAAAGTTCAATTAAATCAATTAAGAAAATGTCACATGTCCCTTTAAAGGGTTGTCTTTTTAGAATAACTGCATGTGACTTTGTCCAGGAAGTAAAGGTACAATGTGAATATGAGATATTTTTGTCAGATTTTGACTTTTGTTTCGAAGCAAGAAAGATAGTACAGGGGTTGACGTTAAGGATTTTTACCGGGCAAGTGACTTTCACAATTCATTTGCCCTGAAACAATTTTTACTTGCCCAGTATAATGTTTGATAAATATAGTCTATATTTCCTAATATCTATTTTTGTATATATATCAATGAAACATGTTTGTTTTTTTAAATGTTTTTTGTAATTCAGTATTTTTTAAGTTTCCAGGTTCCTGGTGTGTATCTGCATGCGTCAGATAATGAACTCAATCCTACATTACCGTGTTAACATGCTTTTCAATCCTTCCATTTTTTTCAAACTAAATTTTCCTTTAAACTGTTTTGTGCTTGGAAAATATAAATTGTAATGTTAAAAATCTAAAAAAAAAAGACTTGACAGGTTAAAAACTTAAGATAAATCACAAGACAGAAGTCAATGTAACAAATGAATAACTTTTATTTTAGAGTCACGGTATGTTTATACAAGATAATACTATTAATGTAATGTGACTTTTCTAGAGAATCGTTATACATAGTTATTTTATACAGGGTTTCCACAGTTTTACATAATTTCAGAATTCCCTGACTTTTAAGGAAGTGACAGGATTAGTTTCCCCTGACAAAATAAATGCAGCAACAAGACAATAATATTAACATAACAGGTCACCAATCTAACAGGTTTAGCTCTATAACATTTAAATGCACCTCTCCAATGTCTACGAGAAAAAAATTAAATGAAAATTTTTTAATGTATGACCTGCATCACCGTACAGAATACTGCCATCTGATAGCGCTTTCTAACTTGTTTGTCGTTTTGGTAACTACATCAAAATTACCGCTAGATGGACAAAAATCCCGCCATCTGGCGGAAAATCATCACCCGGCTTTTTCAAATCACGCGAGAATGTGTACAAAACAACAAAAATGGCACCGGCAACGCTTCTGATTTCATCAAGTGTTGGTGATTTTAAAGTAATCTTGAGTGATAAATAATTTTTTTTGGGGATCATTTCCCATGATCATTTGGGATCATGGGAAATTTGTACTCTCCCTACAATAAAAACTACTTGCCCCGAGAGATTGGGCGATGGTTAACATCGAGCCCTGTAGTAGCTTCTCAAAGACGTGCATTCAGGCCCATTACCATGGATTAAAAAGCATAGTCACTTCCTTATACTCTGCCCTGCTCACGGCCAAATGAGCCAGCAGCTGTCATCAGCTGTGTTTTTCAGCAGCCAAAAAGCAAGGCTGCATCTGGACACTCTTTAAAGATACTGGGAAGAACAAAGCAAGAGGGCCTTCGTCACAAATTCACTTTAAGAGAAGGTTTCATACCAAACCTGCTGAGACGCATCAGAACTGAGCAGGTCTCTTCTGTGGATTAGTTTGTAATTTGAATTTGTGCCAGAAAAACACTTTAGGATATTGAAAAAATAATGTAGCATTTTAATAATGGTGTCAGACAATATGTTTTGGCTTTTTTCCCATTTTGCAGTAACAAACAAGGTGATGTAAATTGGCACAGAATGGTTTGTTACAATAAACTAAAAAAAAACAAAAGAAAACCTTTAAATAGTCAGAAGGAAGTGTGCAGGAGGACCTTAAGCCACGTCAAGCAGAGCAGGGTAGCCGTGTGACATATTGTTATTAGAACATGCTACATTATTGCATTTTAAACGTAGAATTGTTTTATCAAAAGAAAAAACATTAAGCTGTATCATACATTTTATCCTTCATGCATTTGTCTTACAGGATCATCTGAAGTCGTTAAATGTGTTGTTTTATCTGATTGCTCATTAAATCATTTTGATATGTCAGGGAAAATACTCAATTACTAAAAAAGCCCTAAATTTGATTGTTAAAGCAGCACTAACTTAATAAATCGCACTCAGAGACCCTGTGATGGTAATCTAAGAGGTTATGAGCCGATTGTGCGATTCCCCGTGGATTGTCGCAACATCTGAGTTTTCAGTCTCAAAAAACATCCATCTTTAAAGACTCCTGCTAATACGTCCGTTTTCAAACCACCAGCGGGTCGGACCAATGACATTCCAGCAGTGTCTTTTGGAGCAGGACGTATAAGAATGGATTACAGAGGGATTACAAACATGGCTACGCTGGAGGACTACCTGTTGATATCGCAATTGATTCAGTTTTAGCTAAAATGGCGACAATTTCTCGTTTAAAAAGGAGCAAAGAAAAGCACTTTGTGCATTTTTGTAGATCGGAAAGATGTCTTTGTTTTTTCTTCTGACAGGATTTGGAAAAAGGTTGATTTATCAGCTTACAAGACGTCATGATTCGCTGCTACGATGGGCTGAAAGCGTATCATGGAAGGCGGGGACTAGCTGGCATGTAACCCAATCAGCTCGAAGTATTGTCGTCGTCCTTTTCACGGTCAGACTGAACGGCAGCCATCCCTGATTGATAACGTAGGACTCAACTCAGTTCTACACACATCAATCTGGCTGCTGCCAGGCAGGGGCGGAGCTAGATGGGGGGCCAGGGGGCCTTAGCCAATCATTGGCCACCCCTACCGTTTTTTCCCCTCCAATACAGACAGTGGCAGCAGTAATACTCTTAAGTGGAATATTAAAAACATTTTAACTTTTCATATATTAACAATTACTTGACAACAAAAACAATGTGGCTAATTATCCACATCAATATATTAACATTAACGATAATATTTCATGCTCTTTTGGGTATGCAAAATAGGTGAGAAATTCCCAAAATGAGGTTAATATTAAGAGTATAAGACTGGTGCACTCTGCTCCTTATCTATTTGTTAACAGCTTTTTCTGTGTGCAGGTTGCTCACGCACTCTTTCTACTATAATAAGAGTTTAAATGCAACATTTTCCCCCCTCATTCATAAAATGTTGAAATCGGGGACAGCTTTAGCCGGCGACAGGTGGTCGAAACAAGGACTGCCCCCAGAAATTGGGGACGTCTGGTCACCCTATATTAAAATATATCTACTGTACACTGCATTACATTACAATACTTCCCACCGCTTCAGATATGTTGAGGTCATATGCAGTGTTGTGCCTGAACGCGTTCATTGAACTTTCGTTCAATGAACGCGTTCATTGAACGAAAGTTCATGAACTCGTTCATATTTTGGGCGAACGTGAACTGAACGTACTGCATTACTGCCTGATGAACGTTATTGTGAACTCGTTCATTCTGGTGTCTGTGAACAGCACGCTCTCTCCGTTCAGCTCCGTTTAATAGGTTGCCAGATTTCTTTAGAGCCCTCCAGGCGAAACCTCGGCTAAATCACACCGTAAACAGGCCTTAATATGTAGCGGGGAAAAACACCCAATCTGGCAACACCAGCTACCAGTGTCGTGCTACAGCCGCGTGCGTCATCAAAACAAAATGCAGCGTGGAAGCCACAGCAGCATGGAGGCGACCGTGGAGGCGACAAAGCAGCAGTATGAGCACTTAAAACAGGTTTATGACCAGGTGGTCGGTGAGGATGATAGCAACAATCTAACATTTCTCTGCAGACTTTGCCCGCTGGCTTTCAGTAGAAAAATCCGCACTTAAACCTGCCTGGTATAATTTTCCAGGATTCCTTTTTAGTATGTACTGAAATGGGATTTCAAATGGAAAAAGTAATTAAAAAAAAAAAAAAAAAAAAAACATTTGCACCTTAAAGACTACTTTCCTGTTTTTCTTTTAATAATTCCTCATAAAAAAGACCATTCAAGCAGCACATTTTTCCTGATGTTTTTGAGAATATACTGTAGGGGTGAAAGCTGCAGCTGCTACTAGTGTGAAGTGAATGGACAGCAACAAAGCGTTAAAGCAACAATGGGGAAATGCTGTCCCCTCAATGCTAATGTAAACCCTGGTTGGATGAGGATTCAAAACTGGATATGAAGATGAAATCTGACGCACAGTTTCAGAGTTACAACTGATAAAATAATTGCTGTCTGTGGTTCTACAGTAGGCTATGGTGTAATGGAGCAATACATGAAAAAAAAAAGAACTATGAACTAGTTCATTTTTTGGAACTGTGAACTTAGTTCAAAATTTTGAATTATGAACTATGAACTGAACTAGTTCATTTTAAAATGTGTGAACTGAACTTTGAACTAGTTCACGTAGAAAGAGACCTTTCCCAACACTGGTCATATGCATCTTCCACCTAACTGCCCTCCATGCTATTTTCTAAATGGTCCTGTAGGCGACGCCCTACTCAAAAATAACAAGTTGATATAATTAAGTGCTGCTTTAGAATATCTATAAACATAAAGAATACCAATAAACTGCTGCGTTTAAAATCTGTCATCCTTTCTCTCTCTTTAAGGGAAAGTATTTATCGTCTGCTGCCTCAGACGACTCCAGAAAACATCAGTAAGAACTTTGATCAGTACACCATCGATCCTGCTACTCGCTACCCCAACCTCAACTCCAGCTGTGTACGGCCACAACAGGTACCTGATTGCTTTCAGCTGCTGTATGAATTTTAAAGGATAGATAATTTTCCTGATGTTCTAACATGTTTAGACCAGTTTTAGCCAGAAGCAACAATCACTGCGACTGAGCTCAAATCTCCCATTCCTCCTCACTACAAGATAAAAACAAAAAGCTGTGCATGGACTATATTCTAGCATGGAAAAGCCTGGGTTGGTCATAAAAAGCAGGTAAAAGAAACCTTGACATCCCATAGTTTTTGTCATGGAGCAGGCTTTATTCAACTATTTGGAGTATCTTATTAAAATCTGACTTTTTGCGTCCTCTTTCAGTAAGAAATGTATTGATGGGAGGTGCTGAAATGTATCACATTTTCAAATTAAGAAAGCTGCTACATAAAAACTGTTATAAATATTTTTCTAACTATAAATACACTTTATTGCCAAATGTATCGGGTCACACCGCTGGATTAAAAGTTTTGATGTTAGAGTCGCTTGCATGACTGCAGCAGGTGAATAAAGTTTGATGTTGAATAAGTTGACTGGTCTGCACAGACTCCTGCCTTCTTATGACACCTGTAGGACGAACTGGAGCAGATGTCAAATTCAGCCTTTTAAAATGAGAAAAGGATGTCATTAAAGTTCATGTAAATGCAAAAGTAGAATTATCTCTTGGTCAATATGGTTTTAGGGCTGAAACCATCACATTAATCCTGATTTATCGATTATTAAAATAGTCATCAAGTTTGGTTATCAAATTTTTCCCTAGAGAATGGAAACTGACTCTAAAACTGGTCTGCAACCTGCGGCTGCAGAGCTTCCTTCACTGTGACTCTAACAAAGCTGGGTGCAAAATAATTTATTAATAAAGGCAATAGGAACGTTTTCTTCTGTGGTTTCATGCAATATAGTACAGAAAATCTACGCTGATTTAATTTCTTGGGCTTTAAATGCCGTATTTTCTGGACAATATCCGCCACTTGTTTCCCATGCTTTGAACCATGAAAAGGTGCAGCTTTTCTATGGATTTTTTCCTCACCGCCAGAGGGGGAAGTCAAAGTTCGAAATGTCTGAATTGGGGGCTAATTTTCATTTAGGCCACTCACACTGGAGGTGGAGGTTTCTTCCTGTTAAAAGGGAGTTTTTCCTCTCCACTGTCGCTACATGCTTAGTGTGAGGGATTGCATTTGAGTCAATGAGTCGATGCCTTCAACTGGTTTTCCTTAGATAGAAAACTTTGAGTCAATCCTGACTATATGATCTTGTGAACTGTAAAGTGCCTTGAGATGACATGAGTTTTGAACTGGCGCTATATAGATAAACTGAATTGAATTGAACATGCTAGCAGGCGGCACAACAGAGAACAAATGTTCCGAATTCACACATTTAGCCATTTATTTGCTGCATTAAACCTGCCGAACCAATGAAGAGACTGGGCTCCACTCCTGCAGAGCTGAAATAAGGGATGTTATGAGATGATCCGAGGCTTCGAGGTCGAGTAGTGGAGGGGGCGTTTCCACGGGGCACGTATCGAGGCTTGCTTTATTTGGGGGAGGAGCCAAAATAGATGACGTCCGAAGCCTCTCTACCTCACCATACCACCTGACCACTAAGAGAAATGCTTCAGCTCACCTGGAACTTCGACGGGCATCTAAACAGCCTCAGTATTCAGTCAAGATGTGGGAGTTTGTAGGACAGCTGCTGTCAGTTGTTTTTAACTTTTTTGAAATGACTTTGACCTGGATGACTGAGAATCTTCACCAGCAGATCTCTATACTCCCTATAGTAATAAAAAAAAAAAATCGATTAATTAATCTCTGTCTAAAATAATGGACAGCTGCACCGTAGTGTCTCCAATTGTCCTTGGTTGTTTCTTTCAGGTACGTCACTTATTCATTGATGGTAATTCAGGTGTGGTGGAAAAAGGAGGGCTTTCACGAAGATCAGTCAACCTCTCCAGAAAAGGTAAAGGTTTCTTAAGTTTTAGTTTCAGCAATATTTCTTTTAAAATACTTTGTTAACCTCTTAAATGAACCAATGTTTCCAGATTTTTGTAGTCTTAAACAGTTCAAACTGTCTGTAATTAAAGCCATAAGGTTTGTTATATATAACAATTAAATCAAGATTTGAAACTGAAAAATGTTTTTGAATCTGAAACTAAGATGTTTTTTAAACTGGAAAAACGGTTTAAAACAGAAAAAAAAAACTTAATTGTAGCTTTAAGCATCCCCCCCCCCCCCCCCCCCCCCCCCAGTTTTAAATCTTCTTTTCTTCAGTTTAAAAAAACACAAGTTTCAAAGTTTCTTTTTTTCCATTATGAAAATGAAAATTTATTTATTTCTTTTTTTTAAACAAACTTTATGGCCCAAATTTAGTTCCATACATATCCTTTTTAAAATGCTTGGTTTTAAGGAGTTTTTTCTTGCAAAGTCTCCATCTGGAATTCAAGAGAACCAAAATACGGGTGCAGAAGCTGGTTAGAATTTGGTGTTGTTGGTTAATGTCAGGTTAAGAAAAGGGTGAACCTCATGCCAGCATGCAGACTTTTACGATTCGCTAACATGGTGCTGAATTACACTGAATGAGAGGTGGAGAACTGTTGCACCTTTTCTTTTAAACGTTGGTCATATGAGTAAACATTTGTCTGGATTAATGTTGGACTTTACAATGTTTAGACCCACAGCCTCTTAGCTTCATGTTTACATTTAAACGTGATCAAATGTCTACAAACTGAATTAAAATAAATACCTAAACAAGCTTCCCTTAACAGGGCGTGGAAGCTTGAAAATAATCCTATGTTTATGGAAGCACAATGTATTACCGGAGTGAAACCGTCGTGTTTAGTTGGGAAAAGACTCGACAGAGTGAATGTTTTCTCAGCTCTCCCTGTATAGCAACCCTGTCCTTGCCTGAGTCACAGGCTTGGCACGCCTTATCAGACAATACGGCTGGATGACATTACACTCAGGTGAGGGTTTCTAAGGCGTGTGTGGACATGAGGTGCTTGGGTCAGACTGGTTTGAAACCTGCAGAAGTTCCTTCCCTAAGTAGCATAGGCTGCTTGCATTATTAACATTTTATATTCATGGAGGGATAATAGAGAACGTAAAGTTATGGGTTTAAACGTCAGGTTATGGAGCATATTGGAGGATCCTGCATGATGAAACAGTCACTGTAATGTAAGATCAACCTGCCACAGGATCTGCTGAGCTCCTCCTAAAGCATGGATGGGCAATTCCAGTTCCTGAGGGCCAGCATACCGCAACTTTTAGATGTGCCTTTGGTTCGACACACCTGAATTAAGAAATTAGAAGATTTAGAGGATTATGGAGGAACTCTCTGCATGCTGAGGAGGTAACTCAGCCATTTGATTCAGGTGTGTTGGACCAAGGATGGATCTAAAAGTCGCAGGATGTGGAATTGTCCACCCTTGTCCTAAAGTGACTGGCTGTAGAGCAGATTGGTGTGGTCAATAAAAAGTAACCAGAACAGACACCTGCACATCATCTCTATGAACCTCTGGAAACTAAAAGGACAAACCAACCGTTTTAAAAGTGACTGCAACATTTCAAGATATGAGCTGCTATTATCATGTTAAAATGTTGTTTAACATGGATAGATAAAAAATAAAAATAGCCTGGAAGAGATGCTGCTAACATCCAAAGTGAAATCTGTTTGTTTTACTGCTAATTAAAGAGCTCTGAGGTAAAAGAAGGAAGTTCAATCCAGCTGAACATTTTCATTAGGTATATAATGCTAAAAGAAAAAAAAAAGCAATTAACTGAATTAAAAAAGCTGTTTTTTGTAGGCATGGGCGGAGCTAGACTAGGGCATGTCGAGGCCAGTGTTTCCAGGTAATTTGTTATTCGTATATAAACATAGTTCATAACCAAAATGAGCAGTTCCTCTCCAAACCACAGGGTGGCAGTAGTGATACCCTCAGGTGAAATGGCTAATTTGACATTTTTTGTATATTAGCCATAACTGACAATAACAGTACATCATGTCCTGAGTAAACTCTGGTCTTATTTCTGAGGTTTCTTTTCTTCCTCTCATGAACTTGTTAAATTCGTAGGGAAATGGCTCCAAACGTTGCAGTTCCAAATTCTCCCGAGTGGTGCCCGACTTTACACGAGTGAATAAAGTGAATGTGATTGGTCGTGTATGAAGGACTGCTGGCCATGATGCCAATATTTTAGTTTTATTTGGCAAAATGTTCATTTGATTTGTGTTTATCTGACCTTGTTAATTATTATTCCCCCACTGAATGATAAAAGTCAGCTTCTGTACCAATTGACCCATAGTTATGCTGCGTGCTCCTGTTCTCCCAGAGGCCACACTTATCTGTGTTCTTCTCAAGAACATACTTGGCGAGGACACGGGTCCATACTTACGTTCTAGTGAATTGAGAAACGACCAACAATTCGCTCTTAAAATATAACCCTGTAACCGTCACCACTTCTCTGTGAAGATTCTTCTTTCAACCGTTGCATACATTAGCTGCAACATATGAATCAAGATGCTATGACCAGAAAATATTTGATTGACAGATGACCATTGATATGTGATTGGCCGAACTTAGGTGTACAAGCTGACGCATAACTAACTGGCCTGCATAAAATAACGGAAAAAAAAATATTTAAATAGAAATTTTCTAAATTTTGGGACAACATCATTTGATAAAGAGTACATTTATATACATGTGTAAGCCAGAAGGATTTGACATTTAAATATGATTTCCCTACAACTTTAAACATTTTTTAAGACGGTAAGAGCAGTGGAGCGACATTGCATGGCTAAAACCGAAGCTCACTAGATACTTGGATAATTTAGATGGTATGAATGTGTTTAAATATGTGGATATTTATTATTAATGGGTTTCATAAATACATATGTCATCAGTAATTTATGTAGAAAATAAATCTTTAATTTTTCTTTTGTTATGCTATAAATTGACCCTGAAGTGGTTGTGTTGTTTTTAGCCACCACTAGTCTGAAATAGACACGCGGCTTGCTTTATGTAACTGTCTTATGGTCGGATTAAAACCAAAATTTAAGTTTTCATGCTGAACATTAGCAGGTTAAATTATAGCTGGAAGATATGTTTGAACAGCTGAAGATAAAGAATTGATTTCAAAACAATCCTGCTACTTAATATTGAATAGATATATATGATAATTAATATTCTCCACAGTTGATTCTGGTTCTGATTCTTAAAAGTAATGAAATTGGGACATTCCTTGTTTTATGTCACTATTTAATGCTCAGAGTAAGGCTTCAAATTATGTAAATTATGCAGTTTTCTTGTATTTAATCAAGAGATTTTCATTCACTAAAGATGAACCAAACTAATTCAACATGACCATGTCACTTTAAATATAAGATATATAACATTCCTGTTATTTCCCAGAATGCTTTGCGGCATGTCTTTTTTTAACCTCTGTAGCACCATTATTAAAATAGAAGCTGGTTTATAGACTTGGTTTTTGGGTGATGATGAAGATCTGTTTCATTGTCATTTTTCAATCTAAGGTTGTTATTGATGGTTATTGATCGAGACCTTTTTCATTGTTCCTAAATCTGACTTTCTAAAAAGCTCTGAGATGGTTCAGTTTGATAGATTTGTTTGATTATTTTAAGGAAACCTTAGAAATTAAAGTGTTGTATATATTTATGTCAGCTGGTTTCATTAAACTAACGTGAAAAAATAAACTCCATCAATGAAATCCAGTAACATTAATGCAGCTCCATAATATAAGCTAAACTGAACAAAACTGGTATATTTTACCCTTATTAGCATCAGTTAGATTTAACTTCTCAGCATTTAGTTTTCTGAGATTTTATCCTCTTGATTTTTTTTGTCTTTAATTAAGGTGTTAAAGTAAATATACTCACTTAATCTACTTTGTTTAGTGGAAGCAGTTGACAAAACTTGGTTAAGTAAATTCAACTTATGTTTTTAGGCACATTACTGCAGCAGGACAGCTTCTGAACACAGCGTTTTGGCTGCTTTAACTGGATCGGCCTATGACGTTATTAGGATATGTTTAATGAAAGGAAAATGTCTGTGCATTGTGCATTTTGTACTTCTCGTTCGATATCCATACAGGGTTATAAAGCAGCAGCCTCTCTCTCCCTCAGTGACGGCGTTGCCTCTACAAATGAATCCCAACATGGGCTGAAGCCTTGTTATGCATCAAAGTGTGGACGTTCTGGTTATTTTCTAAGTAGGACAGTTTAGCTGTGTTTCTGCTCTGATGCCGAGGTTCTGCAGCTTTAGCTTCAGAAAGTGGATCAGCTCACATGGCAGAGGTCCAAAAGAACATGCAGTTTCCAGTCCGGACAGAAATAAAACACTCAGGGGAAAACAAACCCCTTTCTGGCCTGAAAATGCTTCTTCCTTTGATGCTGTGCAGCCATCTTGGCGGTAATGAACCAACATGTGGTTTCTCTCACGCAGAGTCCGAGGTACGGCCCGGCAGGCTCCTGACCTGGAGTCAGACCCAAACTCAGGGATACAGAGCAGTGGATGTCACCGACCTCACGTCGTCCTGGAGGAGCGGCCTGGCCCTGTGTGCTCTCATTCACCGCCAGAGGCCTGAACTCATGTAAGAACCAACAAAAGCATACGGAGCACATTCAGGAAACTTATGAAACATTACGCTAACAGACGGCTTAACTCTGAAGTTTTATTTTGACTTTGATTCTGCATGAAGCAAAGGTTCTTAACCTCCTGTATATTTGCTAATAAAGGATATTTAGTTGCTATAATACAGAAATGTTTGCAGGATTCCTGTCTTCATAAATCTTGACATTTTTACAGCTCATTTATCATTAACAAGTTACCATCTGATGAACACCAAAAAAGAGCTAATTGGACTTTTTTTTTTAAAGGAATTAAAGTTTTAGATTAGTTAAGTCTCTTAAGTCGTACTTGTCATCTTCCTCTTCATCCGTTTAAACAAATTACAGTACACTTTTTACACTTTTATAGTAAGTTTTTATTTTGAAAAGTGCATAGACTATAAAAACAATATTTTAAGGTGCTCAGATTAAATTTAGGGGTGATTCAGCATCTCCAAAAATGGGCTGAAAGGGCCTATGCTGTGACCCCAAGTATAGGGGCCCCTAAAAACACAGTGAAATGTACTTTATAAAATGACACTTAATAATTAATTTAATCAATTTAAATATATTTTCATTATTTAATGGTTCATTTTAGAATTTAAAGATATATTTGACATCGAATCAGGTATTAATAAAAAAAAATATACAATTTATTTAATTAGACATTCGTATGATTGTGTTTTCTGAACTAATTTGACCCTTTATGGATTAGGGATCACATCCCAGTGAATGTGAAATCATCTTCTCCTCCTTACTTTGGGAACCCATGATTATCTCTTTCTGTCCATTCAGTGACTTTGACTCCCTCAACGAGGAGGATGTGGCGAAAAACAACCAGCTGGCGTTCGATGTGGCTGAGCGCGAGTTCGGCATCCAGCCAGTGACCACAGGGAAGGAAATGGCTGCGAGAGGCGAACCAGACAAGCTGCTGATGGTCCTCTACCTCTCCAAATTCTTCGAGGCCTTCAGGAAGTCATCGTTGAACAATAATGGTCCGTCTTTGTCGCAGTTCTGCATTAAAAAAAGAACATTTATGTTTTCCAGACACTTATTTTTTTTTAGAATAATTTTTAGATGTTAAATCCTCAGAGTTAATATTTCTAAACCAATATCAAACTGGGTTTTTAAAGTCTAGTTTTTAACCCTAGTTTATAGATATTTTAAGCAATTCCAGTGTTTGAGGTTAGATGAAATAATTGACTTTACAGAGAAGAATTTGCTCCAGTTTGTTCGTCTGCTTCTTGTTGAATTTAAAGCCTTCCTATACGACCATAAAAAATGCACCTTATCAGAAACCTTTAGAGCCTGAAGGAGCTCGTTTTGCCCTCTGGGAGCCGCTGAGCCTTGAATTGAATGTTACACAACTGCGGTGAGGTTAGTGGCTGCCAGAAACCGTCCTGGTATGCCTGCTATGTCTGTGGAAGCCTATCCAGTCACATCCATGTAACTCCAGAGGCCTTCCTCTCTGCTTCCACCTCCTCTGCTAGCTGCTCCCTCAGCTTCAGGCAGCATTTGTAGCTTTAAATGTTCAGCAGTAATTCAAACCTCTAAGAGGCAGGGAAATTATAGAGTCTAGGTGAGCATTCTCAGTGCTTTTGGTGGGAACTTACCACCATAGTTTATGGTAAAGTAGTCTGTGGTATTTGGCAGAACTAAGGGGTTATTCTCTATTTTTTAAGGCTTTTTTGAAGATTTGCGCTAAAAAATAATGTTCTGTAAGAATTAAGTTAGATCAGGGATGTCAAAGATACACAGAGGGCCAAGACTGGCCTGGTTAAATGTTTATTAAAACTTATTAATATGAACATAGCCTATTGAACCAAGACCTAACACATTGTTTAAAAAAAAAATATATATATATATTAATATAGATATTATTAATAAACTTTTTTAATAATAATAAACTTAGTAAGATAAATACACAGAGGGCCAGGATCGGCCTGGTTAAATGTTTATTAAAACATATTGATATAAACGTAGGCTATTGAACAAACTAAGAAACTTAGTAAGATAAATACATAAATGAAAGTGCATTTATTATAAACCAAAAAAATGCATTACTGTGCTGCTCTATGATTGCACTGATCACCGCTTTCAAATAGTAAAATAAGAAAAGAAAAAAATCTAATCAGTTGTATTCTCTCTCATGGCTCTTTTCTGCATTTTTCCTGAGTCTAAGGCACACAGACAAAACAATAAGTCCTTCAAAGAAAAATCACAACTTGTAAAAACAAATGTTGTGATGCATCACAGCAGAAGATCCAGAGCCAGAGGTTTGTTAAAAAAAATAATTTATTAAACAAAAAGGAGAGCAATACCAAAAAGGACCGAAGAATCAAAAAGACTACAGACTACAGGTGTCAGCAGAGGCTGGTTGAAGCCAAAATAAAGGAGCCTGGATGGAAGGAGAGGGGAGCTGAGACTGACTCTCTGCTGAGCGAGGGGCAGGTGGGATACCGGACAGAATTACCGGGAGGTGAACAGATGGCACAGTCAGGGCAGAGGTCTGCACCTATGAGTAGGTCTCTGTCTCGATCAGAGTATGGTGCGGATCCCACCTGCACCTCGCTCAGCAGAGTGTCTGTTTGCTGCAGGCTCAACTCCCCCCCTCCCTCCATCTGAGGGATAGAGCAACATAGTGCATTCCGCTTCCAGCCCACCTTGAATTGTTAAAGGGGAAAACCAAAACAATCCAAACATGTAAAGCACAACAAAAAAAATTTTAATAAAAGAAAATCACAATCATGATTTCCCCTAGGAATGCATTGTTGGTGCAAAAAAACTGGACCAACACTACATCCCCCACAATGCAACGGCAGCATGCAAAGTCACAGCAGCGCGCACAATCGGCCGCGGCCTGTGGGCCGGTTCTAATGGTAATTAAATATCATCCAGGGGGCCATGGATAAACAATTCACTGGTCAGATCCGGCACATATGTGACTTTGACATATGTGAGTTAGATTCTGCAAAAAATGCTTCTAAAAGACGGTCTTTATATGATAAATCTATTGAAATATGTATTCTATTAATTTAAAAAATTGTTTTTTCATCCCAAAAGGGGATAAGAAATAATTTTACTCTTAAGTTTCTTTCCTAATAAGTTGTTAATATTGATAGCTGCAGGCAGGAAGAACCTCCTGTAGCTCGAAGATCTAAATTGAACATATTAGAGCACATGGCTGCTGCTGAACACATTCAATATAACTGTTAAACCAAGTACTAGTTGTTAATTTGTATGAGGTTAAGCAAATGTTCCTCCTTTTATTCATAATTACATAAATTATGTTTAGGCTCTTCCTCTTGCATTAGTGTCAATTCCACACATTATTCCCTTTAAACATAAATATCTATATGTCTTATTGTTTCCTGTTTGTCCGTATCTTTGAAAAGGTAGAAGGTGCTTTTAAATGTTTGTCGTTTAATATATTGCTATGCTGCAGTGTTGATAAAAATTTCAGTTTAGCAGAAAGAAGCAGTTTAAGTTTTTTTTGTTTTGTTTTTCTTACTACAGCGCTACAGCTGACACCACGTCTTGGTATCTCTTCTTTTTTTTGTTGGAAGCTCCAGCGTCCAACATTTTCTCCATTAATTTCTGACCAATAAGAAGTGCTGCCTGTTAGCATTATATGTAATGAGGGGCAACAGCAGATTTAATTAAATAAGACATTTGAAATGTAGGAAAGATCTGGACAAGTGGTCTCATCAAACCCCAAAGTTAAGTTTTAAAAAAACTGCTGTTTAAATAAATGGTGCAAATGTTTCAGCTAGGAATCAAACTATAATCATTAACTGGAGAATAGAGAAATATATATGTAAATATTTTGCATTTAAGATAAAATGCCGTCAATATGTTCTATAATGCTGAACTGATAATTTGTTAGTTTAACCTGGTTTAACGGTTAAAAAATCTTTAAATAACCTTTTGATATCAGATTATTACGGTAATTATAGCTCAATCAAAAATAAAATCTATCCAAATGAATCCATTAGCAAAATACTCGTTAGTGGCAGCCCTGGTTTTATCTTTGTTGATTTTAGTAAGTGTTAAGTGGCTTTATTTCTGATCTTATCTTGCCACCTTACTGCTTTCTTTATCTTGTGATTTTAAACTGTTAATTTTTTTTTGTTTATTTGCAGGATGAAACTAAACTAACTGTTTTTGTTCCACAGTTTCAAAGGAACCAAATAAAAACGGGGAGCAATGTCCACCTAAAGCCAACCACAGACAGCTGAACCTGCCTCAGCCCAGGAAGAGAGTACCCAGGGTAAAATCAATGTCTCCATTCTCACTTCTTTTCTTTAAGGTCGAAGGGAAGTCGTTTTTAAATGTCAAATCATTCTGGCTTAAGCATGTATATAAATGTACTCTTTATCAGATGATATTGTGCCAAAATTTAGAAAATTTCTATTCTTAAAAAAGTCCTGTCTTAAAATATGTGGGGGTTTTTCTCGTTATCTTATGCAGGCCAGTTACTTATACCTCAGCCTGAACACCTAAATTCAGCCAATAAAATTTTTTCCATCATAGCATCTTGATTCATGTGTCGCAGCTAATATACGCAACGGTTGAAACCAGAATCCTTTACTTTCCCATTGAGTTGCGTCCCAGTGTTCACGGGGATGGACGTCTGTGTCTTCGGCAGGCGTAGAGCTAACAGAACTGGCAGCGTTGCGAGGCAAGGGCTCAAACATGTACGGCTGGAAGCCTTCTACACCAAACCAAGCTTCTGCCGCCCTGGCGTCCTCTTCCACAACATCTTCGTCCCCGCTTTCCTCCTCTAAATAAAAAATGGATGACGGAGGAGACTCATCCACGACCTCCGACACTAAACTCTCCTCCTCTTGCATGTTTCCTCTGTCCATAGCGTTCCTTGACAGCGTCGTTTCTAAGGCACCAATTTAGTGCTACTTGGTCCCAATGGAATTTCCCATTAGGAACCTGCTAGCACTAAGTTGCTTACTGGTTAGCAAGATGCTTCTGAGAAACCGGCCACAACCAAACCTGCTTGCGAACCTTCCACCACAACAATCCCGCCCCCTTGATAATCTACCAATCACATTCACTTTATTCAATCGTGTAACGTTGTTCACCACTTGGGAGAATTCAGAAAATGCAACGGTTGGAACGGCCGCTTCCTTAGACTGTAAAGTGTATGTTGGTGGAATCTTGGCTTGAAATAAACTATAACATTAACAGGGTTACTGCTAAATGTGTAACTAAAAGCCGCCACACCTTCAGAACGACTGAAAAAGGTTTAAAGTGCATGATATAGTGTTACTAACGTGTTTTTGTACTTATTCTCATAATAATCTGTTTAAAGGCCCACCGTTAACTTTTGGCCACTAGGGGCGCTAGACCTGTAACTGCCCGTACTTTGTTTCCACTAAACATTGAAAATAATAATAATAAAGATATATGACTGTATATTACAAGCAAAGTGTTACCTTAACAGTCTAATAATAAAGATGAGAAAAGAGAATCAGTTTTACATCCGATTTCTTCTTTCAGCCTGCGTCAATCAGAGCATGTGAACGGAGCGGTGCGCCACGCAATTCCCGCTCAGGAGGATGTTTCCTGCCGCTCCAGCGAAATCGCTCCACGCTCGATCCAATTTACAGGAGAAGACGTTTTCTGACATTTTTCCTTCATGTAATTATGGCCCTGGGACACACGGCGTTTGATTTAATGATGTGACCGATACACGTGTATTGTCTTATTTAACTGGCTGTTAAATTATTGTGTTATTATTATTATTATTATTATATATTATATAAATTATTATATAATTATTATATATTATATAAATTATTATTATGTTTCCAGCTGCGAATGTAACACCTCGCTGCATTCATGTTTCTCCGCGTTTCTTATTTATTTATTTGACTAGACCAGATTAAAAAACGTCACTTCCCATTGCAAATGAGCTAATAGCCTGTTTTTTTTTTTTTAAACAGGCTCTTACCACAATGATCACTTTATGTAAACCCACTCTGTATTGTTAAGTATAGTTAGTGTATGTTTTTATGATATCTTATCCCACGGTTTATCACACAATAAGCAATCCTCATCTCTGATATTCTGTGGTACAGTTGAAACAGGCTATAACAGATTATAGGCACACACCACAGCATTGGCATTGGCCAGGGGTTTTAAGTCAAACATGAATATAAATAAAGTCGGAGCGAACTGGAGTGGAGCCAAATCCTCCCTCCAGCCTTTGAATTGAAAACCGCTCTTCCCTCCACCATATTTCTTCCGCTCCGGTCCACCGCTCACTCCACTCACATGATCTGGCGCCAATGAACAAACTGCTTTCCATGATAGGCTCTTGTTTTTGCATCATTTAGCCATTTAGCCTCAATTTTTTCCGTACTTCAGCCATTGGTGCTCAATGAGGCGAAAAAATAGTAGAGCAAAAGCCTTAGCTCCATATAAGAACCTTTGGCCGTAAAGCGGTACGTTCTTCCAGGTCCCATGACACGGCCAACGACGGTGCGTCGTCTCCCAACTTACATAGGCAGTATTTCAAGGGGGGAGCCCCGCACGTACTATTAGTGGTGTCAAACACTGTATATTGGCCTGAGGAATCATATAAAATAACTCATATGTGTCAACTTTGTAGGTAACAAAGTCTAAGGTGTGCCTTAGGGGAAAAAAAAAAAACAAAAACAAGAAATTAATATATGTACTTTATTTTAGAAAAACCTCCACCATTGGCTTCTGTCTGTCTTGCTGTGAAGCAGACTCTGCAGTCCAGTTAGAGCTTGCATGAAACTCTCTCTACTTCCCTAACTATCTTATTCTGAAAGCCCTCCATGCAGTCAGAGCAGCACAGAGGAGACCTGCTGGTTTTCCTCCACCTAATCTATAAAGCACGGACAAAGCTGCTGATGATTCTGATCTGGATTACAAAGCAGGATATGAATATAAGTTTGTCTCTTTTTTGCTGATTAACCACACAGCTTTAATCACCTAATTATCTTGTACCGTAATTGTTCTGATTACTGCCTTTCAGGTAAAATTAAAGGTGCTTTAGGAGATCTTGGAAAAACGGTTCCAGCAAGCAATTTTTTTTTTACATACGCAACCATGACTCTCCCTTCAGACCATCCCTCGAAACCACGCCTTCAAAACGCATGAATGCGCATGCTGTCTGCAGCGCGTCTAGAGCAGCAGCAGGAGCAGCACTTATGATGCAGATCGCTATGATCTCTCCTCTGAAATAGTTTATTAATGCCTAAATTAACTTAAAATGCTGAAATCTGCCGGCAAACCATGTTTGCTTTTATTATCCTGGTGCATGCAATTTGGATAGTTATGTACATGAAAAACTTCTTTCAGCCGAAGAAGGCGACCGGGAGTCGAAACAGGGAGCCAGTGGGTGACGGAGCGATCGAACCTGACCCAGTAAAGATAACCTGGTCACCCTAGCAAAGATGCTTCAGCCGCGCATCAGAACAAAACTGGTACAAACATAAAAAAATGAAGCAGCACCTGCGTTTTCGGTGCTCTTGCTGGCATGGCGTCAAGCCATGGCGTCCTACACGAGCATTGGGGGGTCGATTCGTTCATGTGTCAGGGTACGTGTACAGGGGGGCGGGACTTGCAGACAACCATGATTGACGTGTCAGGAACCAATCGTGTATAACGTAGCTTCTTTTGTGATTAGCTGGGATTATTTGTTGATTTGCAACTGTAGTGGGGACCATTTATTTTAGTTTCACTTCCAGACCTTCTATTTCACTGCTTGCTAAGCGGCTGTGGGGAGATCTTTAAGCCGCATGGTAAAAAATGCTTCAGAAAAGATCTCCTACTGCACCTTTAAATATGTGCAGTGTGGATAGAGGCTAAGTTCAAACATTCCTTCATATTTTTTTTGTATTTTTTTTTTATATTCTGTAGGTTGATTATCTGTTTGTTTTAATGCTAGGCTCATATAGATAGATGTCAGTATTAATCCCTGCATGACTTGGTTCTCTTCTCTCAGCATGAGAAGAAAGAGGAGGATGATTCTGTCAACAAAAGGCGACGGAGAGGAAGCAGCTACCTTACTGAGGTGTTTGTCTGCAGAAGTCTGTTGAATTTAAGCAGCAATGAAACATAAAGTTCAGGTTAAAGTAGCTCTCTGTTATTCATCTGACTCTTCTCTGGCCCTCAGTTGTCCTGCCAGAGTGCGCCACCTGCTGGTGAAGATGGAGAGCTACGGGAGAACAAGGTCCGCTCCATGGCAACTCAGCTGCTCGCCAAATTTGAGGAGAACTCTTCAGTGGGGAAGGCGCCCACCAAGGTGAGAATAAGTTTACAGGTCTGGTTTGTTTGCTTTCTTTCCTTAAACGACAAAACTGGACCGAAGAGGCTTCCAGCCTGGTAAAAAGCCACACCCAGAGAACCAGCTGACACTCAGCTTCATTCATAGGTTTATTTATAAAGGTTTTGTAGCTTAATGTGACAGATTGTTTTGATGGTATGTTGTCTTCATCTCATGTCATCTCTTTTTGCCCTTTGGTTTGGCCTCTGAAGGTTCTCTCCTTTTTTTTCTAACTTTTAACATTTCTGTTTCCTTTTTCATCATTGCACAGTCTGAGGATTCCTCTAGTCCTCCTCCTTCTCCTCCTCAGTCCCCTTCCACCACCTCTTCATATTCCGATGAAGAGGAGGAAGAGGAGGAGGAAGAAAACCCCCGTTTTGCTAAACCCAAAGCTACCCCTCCTCTTTCTCCTCTTCCTCCATCTCGTTCCAGATGGCAGGTACGTTTGTCTCCAAACGTCCCCTTTCTTCCTGGGTTTTAGAAGAAAAGGGTTGATTTACCTCTGGGAACTCATCCTTTGTCCTCTCCTGGTCCTCCTGTTTCCAGCCTTCGATCTACCTTCGGTTGCTGGAGAATCCCAGTTGTGTTTCTCAGCAGAGCGGTTTCCTCTCTACTAACGGTTTACCTCTGAATCCAAACACTCGCAGTCATTCTCCACCATCCTCTGACGCTCAGAGCTCAGTAAACGTTCATGGCTCTGAAGGTTATCACACAGAAAGCTCCCATCCCAACTCCCCAACATGTCCTGATTCAGGTTCTGCTCCCTCCGCCTCCGAAGCAGATCCGTCCTCTGATTCGTGTGCGAAGCAGGTGAATTTAATCCAACCTTTAAATACTCCCCCTCCACCACCATACACCTCGTCTCTGTGTATTTTTCCCTCTGATTCCACTTTCTTCTCAGAATAAAAACCAGAGGTTGTCGACCAGAGAATTTTCCCAGAGGAGCATAAAAGACAGAGCTGTCCTCTTGTCCACCATGTTTCATGGGTCCAACAGACCGCCTGCTTCTCTCACTGTTTCTCAGGTTCTGTATCAGATCAGTTACTTGTAAAGCAGTGCGATTAATCAGGATTAACATCGGTTTCTGGCTTATTAGTTAAAAAAAGGGACCATAATAACAACCAATGTTTATTTTCATCCAGTTTATTTTTCATAACATGCAACACTGTTAGCGATGAAGCAAAGGATTGTGGGTGTTTATTTTACTCCCAAAACTCTGACATCTGTCACTACTCGTTGATCTGTTCCTGTAGCACGATCCGTCCTGCGCATGCACAAACAGATATACAGCCGGGTGTCCATAAGTAATGTAATTATGGTACTAAAATTACTTACTTTCTATCCTTAACTCACTAAAGAATGCTAAAACACATCTTTAAAAAATGTTCTATGACTTTTGTGAGACATTTTTAATGCTTTTTACATTTTCTTCGTTAAACTGCTTCTCTGACGTCATCATCAGGCATGCACAGAGCAGTCTGGTAAAATATGATTAAACCATTTTTATCTGCTTTTAGTTGCTTCTTTCTTTAGATTATGTACTATATAGCATAAGGTTAAAAACGAAAAGAAAACATAAAACTCAAAAACATTAGATTTATGTTTAAATCCAAAGCCGAACAAGTTAGCCACCGGAAGTAGCGTAGGATCCCATTTCCTGTGCAGATCAGGCAGAAACGAGTGATAAAACATAAAAGGATTTTAAGGCATTTATTTTCTAAAGCAATACATGATTAAGATTTAACAGGTTATATTTTAGTACGTTTTGTGTTTTTGGGGAGGGAACGACCCGGATGCATGTCAGATCGTGCTTTTGGGACAGGATCGGGTAGTGACAACATCTAACCAAAAGAATGCAAGTTTATTGATGATGTCATCGACTCACATGGCTCTAGTGCCCATTGTGAATATATAAACCTAATATCGAGACCTGAAATGGAAAACTTATTATAGCCTGATAGATATGCTATTAATATTATTATTATTTACATTAAATAATTCTAATTTGTGTAAAATATACAGTTTCATTTTCAATGCAATATTTTAACTACACACATTTTTCATGTATTCACGTAAATTCATTGACTTGGACAGTAGATGTAGTAATTGATACCTTATAACAATGAACAGTTCTAAACTGTAAATAGTGATGAATATTTTAAAAATCTAAACATTTGACAAGTTGAACAACAAAACAAAAACATTTACAGAAAGCAGGTGGATGCATGTGTGGTCTGTTAGAATCATATCTCCTGTGCAGATCAACCCTCCACTGGTTGGGGAGCTACTGTATAGATCTAAATCTATTACATTAGGTATCTGTACACTTTAGCCAATAATGTTACAAATAGAACACTTGTTCATATTATAATCCTGTTATCCAAACCTTAAACAGTGGGCGAGGGGGGGGTTGATCTTCAGACTCGTTATCAGAGTCTTTGCTGCTTCCTGCTGACGAGCTCATCACCTGGTTCTAATTATTGATGATTTTAGCGACAGCATTAGCTAAAAAAATTCAAGAGTGTCCATGTTAGTAACAAAGGGTTTCAGCCATATTGCGAGTATAATTATTGGACGATGATTCAGACAGAATTTTAATATCTGTGCATTCTTAATTACCTGAATTAAACTGATCCAAAATGTTTGTTAAAACTGTTTTTCTGCATTTTACCTTTGTTTAAGTCGGAGGACTAAATCCAGGTTAGTAATAAATTTAGAAATATGCAAACTGCTTTATCCACGTAGGTTTTTAAAAGGAGGAATAAAAAGGAAATAAACAACACTAAATTATACACATTGAATGTTTGTTATATAAATCAGTGTAATAAAAATGGTAGGGATTTTTTTTAAGTTTAAAGGTCCAGTTTTATTATATGTATAAACCAAAAAGACCAAAATCCAGTTCATTATAATAAAATAAGGCTATATAGAGAATATGCAGCTGATGTCAAGCAATCCCCCATAACTCCTCTTTCATGGACCACAAAACAAATTGATCATGCATGAAAAACAAGTAAAGCTGCTATTTCTGTTTTTCTCCAGTTTACCTTAAAAATACCAGCAAAGTCATGGTAAACTCGTGCTCGGTCAGCATATAGGCGACGCAACAACAACCACAGCCATTTTATTGCTTTTCTAAAGACGCAGAAAGGCGAGCGAGATGCATGAAGAGATGGAGCTGGAAGCAGAATCTTGGACTGTAGCTTTTTTTCCAGGACCACACCAGGAGTTTCACACTCGCTCGCCTCCATTTTTCAGCTTGTTAACCAATCTTACACATGCGCAGCGACATAATCCTGGTCACAAGATGTTATGGTAAATATGCACCGAAAGGCTATATTTATTAACCAATTGAGCAAAAAACAAAGCTTAAAAAGCAAAAACCATAAATACTTATAAAGCATTGATTTGTGTATAAGCGTAATTTGTCATAAAAAAACATTTCATGCAACCAAAGTGAGTTACTGGCATAAAAAAGGTAAAATAACGGGACTAAGAATCATTTAACCCGAAATAAAAATCAAAACATTTCAAGCTGGAATAACTGAGAGGCTAAACTTAAGTTGTTGTTATCTAGCACTAGAAGTTATTTATGCTTCTATATATTCATAATTTCAACATTCTTTTAATGAGAAATGTATATTTTTATATCTTTAAAATGGGTAGGGATTGGTTAAAAGCATTAGGAAGCGGTTTTCTTTCCTCTCTAACCGCCGTCTGGCTTTGCCTCTGTAGGTGGAACCATCTACCTTCTCCTCTCCTTCCTCGCCCTCTCCTCCTCCTCTGTCTCCATCTAAAAGCTCCGCCATGTTCCCTGCGGTGCACCCTGTTCCTGATCCCACCGCTCAGCCTGGTTTCTCTGCTCCTCCAAACACCTCTGAACCTAAAGAGCTCTCCTCTCCTCAGCTCTGCTCCCAATCTGAAAAAACAGAGCAACGCTCTTCTTCTCCTCCTGATTCCTTTACATCCAACAATGAAACGTGTTCTTCTATCTCTGCACCCTGCATTAATCCTAATCTGAGTATATTCACTAATCTTGAAAGAATAAGCGAAGGTTCCCAGAGGAAAACTGAGCAACAGAGGGCTCATGGAGATGATTTCAAAAAGGCTGAAAAGGATCCTGCTAAGGTAACAGGTTTCTTTTACAAATTAGATAAATATCTCATCATTTTTAAAACACTATTAATGAAACACAATATCTTTGGCCCTAAATCCATAAATGTTTCTCTTGTCAATTTCATGTTGAAATATTTCTCATAAGTATTTAAAAATATAATTTGTTAAAGTTCTTTTAAAGTACTTTTTGGATTTAAATGATATTAAAGTTAGTATCTAACATTTATCATATTAAAAAAATGTTATGCCCATAACTGCTGCAAAGCTCCATTTATTTTTTTCTATTCCATTTATGTATTGATAGGGAAAAAAGGCAGAATTCTGACTTTAATCTTTGAATCCTGAGATTAAACTTGGAATTCTGATTTTAATCTCTGAATTCAAAGATTAAATTCAGAATTCTGACTTAATCTCAGTATTCAAAGACTAAATTTAGAATTCTGACTTTAATCTCAGAATTCAAAGATTAACGTTGGAAAGATTAAAGTCTTGGAATTCTGAGATTAATGTCAGAATTCCAACTTTAATCTTTAATCTTTGAATTCTGAGATTAAAGTCAGAATTCCTACTTTAATGTCAGAATTCAAAGACTTTAATCTTTTTAACGTTAATCTTTGAATTCTGAGATTAAAGTCAGAATTCCTACTTCAATCTCAGAATTCAAAGATAAAAGTCAGAAATCTGGCTTTAATCTCTAAATTCTGAGATTAAAGTCGGAATTCTGATGTTTTCAATGGAAGATGATTAAAGCCACAGAGGAAAGAAAAATGTTAACAGATTTTTTATTTTGAGTTTAAAATGGGAAAGGTAAAGGTATAAGTCAGGATTCTGACTTTTCTTCTAATATTAATATTTCTGTCAGCTTGTTTATTATGGAGGATGCAGGCCGTTATATTCCCATAATACAGTAGCTCTCATTTCCAATATCAACATTGGATTAAGTCATTCCAATAAATAAGCTGAGGAATCAGAAGAATAATATGTGAATTTATTTTCTGTGTGATGTTCGTTTAGTCTGTCACCAGTGATGGTGAGAGCCCCAGGAGAAATCCTCCTAAATCCCTAGTCTGCTCTGACAGCTGTCCCTCTGGAGCTCCTAGTTACAGTAAGGAGGTACAAATCCAAACTTCAGCTCAAACGCAGTTCAGTGATACATCCGTCTCTTTCTATGCATAAACTTCTCTTTTTTTTCTGCTCCCTTTTGTTGTTGTTTGTTTTTTTTTTCTAACTTCCTAAATACATTCTAGAGAGTAGTGGGAAAAGTATCATCAGCAATAAATGCAAAAGCTCAGATACTGGCCGTCCTTTATGAGACAGACCACAGGCCCAATGCGCCGCCGGTAAGATGCATGTGGAAGGTTTAAACACTAACATCAACTAAATACTAATAACATTTGTGAAGACTTGACTTTTCTAACCAATAATGTTCAAATTGCTTGATTTAGTATTATTTCCAAGGAATTTTAAAACTTGGAAATAAGAGGAAGACTTAGAAAATGTGCTTTAGAAGTTTAAACTTTTTAAACAAAAACCCCAAAAAAAGGGTTTTTATCGATGTTGACTCGCACAGCTGAGCTCCGAAGATGAAGCCAATTTATCAATCAGGTCTTCAGCACCATGACGCTCCAAAGCTAATTCAGCATCATAACACGGAACCATCCTCCAGATGGTCCGGTTTGACTCCATCATCAAACCAGTACAGGTCTGCCCCAGAAACAGGTTTTAGTTTCAAGCACAGGCGTAACTTTCTGAAGGACTGGTATGGACATGTCCCCACCAATCATTTCCAGGTTTTTCCTCTTTCCCTTCATTTACTTTAGCCAAACGTAATAGAGTTGGGTGCAGCTATCTGTTCAGAGCGTTTTGAGTCCGTGTTTTTATTTTTCCTCTCTTGTGTCCCGCCTCTTGGTGTGACATCATCAGATCTGTCGCTTTGAGACACCCTATTTGCGTAGGTTAGAGGAGAGACACGCAGCAGCACTCTGTGAATATTAACCAGCAGCTCCTTCAATGTTTAAGTAAAAGAAAGGTTGGTTAAAAAAATTAGAGATCATACCACTGAAAAAACTGTTTGTTTGACATACAGAGCTTTTTCAGTTAAAAATGGCAACAGATTGTAAGTTTATCCAAGTTAATATTATAACGCAAGAAGCTTGAGAGAACATAATTTGTTTTTCTTTACTATAAAAGCTGGGCCTCTCAGAGGACCATGACCCCAGTTAGAGGTTAAAATTAACATGTTTTCTTATTGAACAGACAGAATCAGACTGCAGAGCTTCTACATATCTTGAAATTTAGTTTCTGGCATCATTATATCAGTAAATGGGTTCACAAATCTTTTTTAAACGGAGCAGAGAGAGAAGTAGGGAGAGCTGCCGATTTAAAGGTGAAACAGATTTACTGGGATATGCAACATGCAATAAAATATATCTCCAAATTTCCCAGAAAGTTTACAACAAAAAAATATGGCATGCTATATTTAAAATGCATCTTATCCATATTTTTCTTAATGGATGGAATTCAAATTGTACTTCTAGGGATGATATATCGATTTTGGCATCGGAATCGGCTGTTATTCATTATATTTTTCTACATTAATGTTTTTGGGCGCTTTATATGCAATAAAAGATATCTCTAACTATCTATAATTATAAATATCGGTGTATTATAGTTCTCTTGTGTTGTCAACAATAGGAAAGCATTCAGTAAATATATGTTTAAGCTCATTTTTGGAAAATACAAAAACCTAATTAAAGCGTTTGGGTGGAGTAACTGTAGGTCCATCAGTCCCCAACCGTAGTGTCCCCACCAATTTTTATCACAAACTTACACCCTTTTTCCTTCCCCTTCAATGCAGTTTTGTTTTTGCTAAATAAATTCTGCTGTGAAAATAATTAATCCTTAAAAATCTCTCCATCCATCGATAGATTTGCTAAATGCTTCTAATGAAAATCATTAAAATGATCCCTGATACAGTTATGTTGTTAATGAAGTCTGTTACTGAGAGCAGTGGACAGAAAAACAATAAATGAATCAGTGTTGGTTGAATTTAGAATAGAATAAAAAATCCCTTTATTGTCCCACAATGGGGAAATTGTTGGACAGTTAAGAAAATAAACAAATAAAATATTGTACGGTACAATGTTTTTATAATATAAATGCTGTACATCTAGAGAATAAATAATATACAGCAGTGGACATTTTTACCGGAAAAGATATTTGAAAAAAGCAGCAGCAATAGATTTGCAAAATGACAGCAGCATGTTATTTAACTAACTAAGATAGAAACTGTGCAAAAATCAGCATGAATGTAACAACTTATTGAGGTTGTTGGGAACAGTGGTGGTTATACAGTCTTCCAGCTGCAGGGAGGAAGGATCTGTGATAACGCTCCTTGGTGCATTTAGGGTGCAATACTCTTTGGAGGAGCTCTCCAGTTCCGCAACAGTTTCATGCACGGGGTGTGCAGTGGCTGCTTATTTTGTTCTGGTACAAAACCAATATATTGTTTGACGAGCTCTAATTTTCTTTCTTGTTGCGTTTCTGAGCCATGATATATTCTTGTGCATTAAAGAAGTACTCACTACTCCACACAAAGTCTGGCGAAAGACAAACTTTGCTTTTCTTTGAGCAGATATTACAGGTTTTATAATCTTGCACGCATTCCACACTTAATGATTAAAAACTGCGTAGAGCTCAGTTACCCAAACCACATTCACTTTTCTTTCTAAACTGATGTGACACAGCACTGTTCAGATATTTTCAAGCATGTCCTATAGGTGGCGCTTTTCTACAAAAAAAAATACAAAAAAGAAACTTTGTTATAAAGAAAATATCGTAATATACAAAAGTTATGAACAATAATAATGTTACAAACTGACATATTTGGCTCTTACTGGGTGTGAGATATTATTCAAATGAGATGTTAATTTAGTTAGGGTCTGTTTGTTTCCCACCTCCGGCTTTTATCTTTTATCTGCATCGGCTGATATCGGTGTTTGCTGGCGTTTGCTGATTCGTCAGTGCGTTTAGCAGCTTTACCTTAAAGCGAGTGAAGCATGTCGCTCCCTCCATGTGCTCTTCATTAACGATGTTTTGCTTGGTTTGTTTCTGAATATTTGTTTTTTGTTTACAATAAGACTTGATTAACATTTGTTTTCATTATGTTATTTTTATTGTGGAAAAAAAGGAAAAGCTTTAGCTTCAAGCAGAACACAAAACAGTACCATTTTAGCTTTTATGATAATTTTTATAATAATAATAATATGTAAGAATGTTTTGAATTTCTTTTCAAATTAAAAATGATTGTGTTCAAACTAATTATGCTTTTGTAATATTATGAAAATGTTCTGTGTTTGTTTGGGTTTAAAGAAACTAAAGTCCTTTAAGTCCAGGAAGCTCCTGAGGAAGTTGGAGTTTATAGAGGAAAATGTCTATATGAATATTTTCTGTTTTATCTGCTGAGTTGATACAAATGTTATAAAAACTTTCATTTCAATTAGATTTTCTTCATTTCTTTAAGAATATGTGTTATAATGGGTGTGGTGTTTCTGTTTTAACTAACCAGTGGCTTTGCTGTGATTTAAACTGTTCACCAACAGGTATTTCAGTGTTTTTTTTTACTCAATGAATCACCTAAAAGCTCTTATTGTCTTAAAGCATTTAATTTGAGGTCTGACATATGCATGAGTGTTTATTATTTTTCTGTAGAAGAGCCCCATAATCTCTGTGCGGTCAATACTTTGTTCTTTCCGTTTTAAATTGATGATCGCAAAAAAAGAAAATAACCATTTTTTTTTTTTCATTTTTAAAACCTAAATGCAAACATTTAACATTGAAATAATTTAACCCCAGAAAAACTTGGGCTCACACTGAGCCTGTTCTGCTGGAGGTTTCTTCCTGGTAAAAGGGAGTTTTTCCTCTCCACTGTCGCTACAAGCATGCTTAGTGTGAGGGATTGCTGAAGAGTCAATGAGTCGATGCAATCAACTGGTTTTCCTGAGATAGAAAACTTTGAGCCAATCTGGCTGTATGATCTAGTTGAATTGTTTCTGTAAAGTTCCTTGAGATGACACGCATGTGAATTGGGGCGATAAAAAATAAGCTGAATTGAACTGATTTAATTAAAACTCCAATATGTGTAATTTTCTTTTTATCTTTATCCATATAAAAAAATTTTTTTTTATTATAAAGGAAACAATAGAGAAAATAAATAAAAACTATATTTTAGTGATTCAGTAACTTAACAGATTAGTTGTTTGAAGTCGTAGATAAGTCATGTTTGGATGTCAAATCATTCTGGCTTAAACGTGTATATAAATGTATTCTTTATCAGACCATATTGTCCGAAAATGTAGAAAATTTATATAAAAAAAAAAATGCTGTCTTAAAATCTGTGGTGGTTTTTTTTCCTTATCTTCTGCAGGCCAGTTAGTTCTACGTCAGCTTGTACACCTAAATTCAGCCAATCATACATCAACGATCATCTGTCAAGCAAATTCGGTCATAGCATCTTGATTCATATGTCGCAGCTAATATACGCAACGGTTAAAATAAGAATCGTTTCCTTTCCCATTGAGTTGCGTCCCAGTGTTCACGGGGATGGACGTCTGTGTCTTCAGCAGGCGTAGAGCTAACAGAACTGGCAGCGTTGCGAGGCAAGGGCTCAAACATGTACGGCTGGAAGCCTTCTACACCAAACCAAGCTTCTGCCGCCCTGGCGTCCTCTTCCACAACATCTTCGTCCCCGCTTTCCTCCTCTAAATAAAAAATGGATGACGGAGGAGACTCATCCACGACCTCCGACACTAAACTCTCCTCCTCTTGCATGTTTCCGCTGTCCATAGCGTTCCTTCACAGCGTCGTTTCTAAGTCACCAATTTAGCGCTACTTGGTCCCAATGGAATTTCCTATTGGGAACCTGCTAGCACTAAGATGCTAACTGGTTAGCAAGATGCTTCTGAGACACCGGTCACAACCAACCCCTCCCCCTTGATAATCGACCAATCACATTCTCTTTATTCACTCGTGTAAAGTCGTGCACCACTATGGAGAATTCGGAAATGCAACGGTTGGAACAGCCGCTTCCCTACGACTTTAAACAATAAAAAAAAAGTTGGGTTAAAAAGAATTCCATTTACCATAATTTCTGGTTTTGGTAGAAAGTCTGAATTGGTACACTAAGAAAATATTACACATGTCTTTTAATAATAAAAAGGCAGCCTTTTCTTTTTCTTTTTTCTCTCTAAAGTTTCTTATTTCCATTTGGATTTTTAAAATGAAACGTTGATTAATCGGAAAAAGCAAGGAAGGAACAATGAAAGAATTCCCCATCCAGCCTCTCAGTGAAGGACTCTTATTATTATTATCATCTCTCCTCTCCTCAGTGCGTGCTGCGGAAGGATTTCCCTCCTGGACTCGGCGGCAGCGACATCTGCCACTTTTGCTCCAAACGGGTGTATGTGATGGAGAGACTGAGCGCTGACGGCTACTTCTTCCATCGAGAGTGCTTCCGCTGTGACGTCTGTAACTGCACCCTCCGTCTGGGTGGACACGCCTTTGACTCGCAGGAAGGTACGTCTGTCTGACTCACTCTAAAAAATCTTTACGTCGAAATTAGGAGAATAATCCCTGCAGACTTTTCTATTAAAGATTATTTTAGTCTATTATTTTGTACAACAGAAGTATTCTTTTAAAATAAAAGAAAGTACTCTGTATATTTTCTTAACTTTGTCTCTCATTCTGTTATTTCTACACTTTATTTTTAAGGTCAATATTTGTGTCACTACTTTTGCTTTAATCTTATCAATCAATAAAGGGATTTTCTATTCTATTCTATTTATCAGTTTGGTTTGTATTAGAACTGATTCTTTTTTTTTTTTTTTTTTTTTTTTTTGTTAAATGTAGGAAAGTTTTACTGCAAAATTCATTACATCCAGCATCAATACAGCACTAACTGGGGCAGGAACAGAAGAACGACGGTAAGAAGCAGTTTAAAAATATATACTTCAGTTTTCTTTTTTTTGATAGGGTGTCAATAAAGAGAAAAAAAATAAATAAACATTAATAAATACTCAACACACTGAAAGTAATTTAATTCTTAGCAAGATTAAATAAAACAACTTGAACTTTGATTTATTCAAACAGATTTACAAAGTTGCTAAATATAAGTTTTGTTTTTAGTAAAAGTGGCTTTTTTAGATTTTAAATTTTCAACAAACAGTGTTTATCATATTAGACACAGAAAAGAACAAACATAAAACCTACATTAAAGGCCTTTCATGGCAGATGAACATATAAATTGGTGCAAACAGTGGTGAGTCTCATAATGCACATATACTGTTCAGGCCCACAGCAAGCCTCTTAATAGTGTGGAGGAGAGGTCTGGTCCAATATAGTCCAAAAATGGCCGCCATACTCTGTAAAACTGTTCTTCACTGTGATGCATGACATTGGTTAGATATTCCAAAGGAATTAGTTAAAAATAATTTTACGCTAACGACAGACAGAAGGAATTGGCATTTATTGCTGATTTAATCCTCAAAATATGCATGTTTTTCATCAGCATGTATTTATTTCCTTACATGTTTTTCCTGGTTTTTACAGGAAGTCCTAAATCCCCTGAACCCCTCAGCTATGGACAGCGGGATCTGTTCAGCCACGGGCGGCATCCAACCCGCAGGTACCCTGGTTTCCTTGCTTAAACACGGTCTGAGCTGGCCGAGGCGTGCTAGTCGGGCTGTGTGTGTGTTGCCTCGGCAGCTGTTGGGAAGTGTGTGCCACTCTATTACAGCCGTGGGATCCCACGTTCGGAGCTACTCACAGGACTATATATTCCTGTTTGAGCTGCTGAGCCTTGGTTGTCCTCTGCTCTGCATGATGCATGAGATGTTGGGGCAGATCTACCAGGAGCCCCAACTGGCTCAGCAGCAACTCTTCAATCAACGACTGGCGTAGGAGAAGGACTAACTATCTGCTTTAACACGGCAGACTGCCTGATAGCTGGATATGTACCACTTTATAGCCTAGAACTGATCCATTCAGGTTCAATTAAGTTCAAACTCCATTATTACCTTCACTTGCCTTCATTTCAAATCCCCGCAGTGATTTTAAACATATTTTATTTGATAAAAGGTTATTATTTAAAATACTTTTTTTTTTCGTTTAGCAATAAAGCCCTAACGTGTCTATTGGGGGTAATGTTGAGCAGTCAGTATCTTCCCTGCAGTTTGGATAATCAGGAAATTCTGAATTTTGGCAAATGTTCTACAGGGAATAAACAGGAGATAATAAACCAACTACCCGGTGCCTCAAACCGTCTGCTGACGCTTCTGTGGATCAGCTTTACTTTCAGTTCCACCTTTTAAAACAACACCCTATGTCACTACATTGATCAGCCCTCAAATTTCCATTGAGGTTAGCTTAGCAACTTGTTTAACATGGATTATTAGATATAAAATCAAAATTAAACAGTAAATAGGTGCAAATATATTAAAGTTGCAGCTGAAGTTTGAGTTTTATGCATTTTCAATGGCGAATATTTGCTCTCTCTTGATAGCAGCTTGTTACTCCGCTAAGGATAGCTTATTAGCAATTTTGTTTTCCATAAAAACTTGGGCCATAATTGGTCCTTAAAGGTTTTTTTTTGTTTTGTTTGTTTTTTAGCTAGGTTAGCTTCTTTTGAACAGGTTAGCTTCATGTTTTCGCCTGCGTTTCCCCTCCCTAATCAATCTCTGACATGTGGGCTTTTTCTAGGAAGATTTGCAGAAACATTCAGCCTTTTATGGTTGAAATCTTGGTCATAAATTCTTGAGGTTCACGCCTCATTTTGTCGCTTAGACAAAATTAATTGGTCTGAACTATTAGCTTTGCTCTGACCCTGGAAGATGCCCTTGATTCTAACAGAGTAAACTGTCCAAATGATGCGGCTCTTTTTTTTTTTTTACTTCTGGCAGGGATGGAGTTATTATAGTCTGCCTTTAACTCTGCCAAACAGAAATGTGCAATTAAAATGCCAAAGCAGTGTATCATTTTTTATTTTTTATGAATTATTTTTAGGTCATCTAAGGATCCAGATTTTTCGCAATGTGTTTTGGTGCATTTTTTTTTTACCCTTTGAAGATTAAGGCTCATTATTTATGGTATTTGTTTGAAATTATGGATTTACAGCATAAGAAAGAACTAGTGACAAGTTTTTTTTTAACGTTAATGGTAAAAATTTATTTTGAAATATATATTTGAAGGTACTTATTTTATTTTATTTTTTTTATTGTTTTTGAAACGGTGAATAAATATGATTTCAGTTACATTTCAGACCATATTTAATAGATTAAAACCAAAACAATGAGCCTTATCAGCAACAAAGATGATTTGAAAGTCAGTTTAAAACTTTTATTTTCTAGTTTGGATCCAGAGTGAAAGGTTTAGAAACTAATTGTGAAGTAAGTCCTTTTGTTTAAGTGTTATACTGTAATTGATGGTTATATTTTTGTTTGTCTTATTGTTGTAGTTCTGTTTTATTGTACTTAAATTGAAAGTATTATTGTTTCAATGCAAAATCTTTGCACATCTTCTTTCCAGCTCCTTCTTTTTTTTACATCTCATCTTTTTTCCTATCTAAAATTTATTTACAGTTTCTGTTTCACTTCATTTTGTTCAGTCTGTTTCAACTTTGCAATGCTGCACATTCTGATTGGCCATTCCTGCCAGCAGTGAAGGTGACGATTGTCCACATTTGGTCATAAGATCTGGTTTTACTGCTTTTGCACTGGCTGCCTTTTGTAGCTCCTTCTGCTTTCCCCCCCCCGACTAACTAAAACTAATGACAAACCAGCATGTGCCTCATGCCCGGCGCACTAAAGACCTAAATAGTATTAGTTGCATTGTGAAGCGTTGCGTTAAACACCAAATCGAATTGGTGCCTGTGTTAAATTGCAATAATTAAATGGCTGCTAAGGTAATTGGATTGCATGTCCACCATTCCTTCATTCTGTGTTAAATCAGTTAAATTGCATTAATGGACCAAAACTAGATGAAAATACTTATTTTCTGGCCGTGAAAGCGAAGTGATATTTTGGCTACTCCACTACAAGTTTCTACATTTTCCTTCTGAACTTGAAGTATTTTTGCAACAGTTTAAAAGACTAAGTGTTATATTTGTTCAAAATAAATTTCTGTTGGAGATGATTTAATTATCAAATTTTGTAAAACAGTTTACTTCATAATTTCTTTTTCTCGTTATTTGAACATATAGTCCTGTTCCTGCAGGATCTCTTGGAGTTAGTGCTGGTAAATAAAACAAAGAGTCTTTAAAGACACTAATCCTGCCTTCATGTCAATGCATAATTGATTTTTTATCTCCAAAATTTTCCATTTCAGAATTCTAGACTTTTTTTAACTCAGTTTTTCTGTTATATCAAATACAATGAGGACATTTGAGAACAAAAACAAAAATCTGTTTTGGTTGTCTCTTAATAACTCAGCGCTAAAGTAACAAACTGAGCAAAATCTCAAGTCGCAATATGATCAGTCAGAGATCAGCCATACTCTAAATAGATATTTTCTGGAAATTTTTCTGGAAAATCAAGATTTTTTTTAACATTTATTTATTGTTAATTATTCATACTTATCCAGACCTGACAAATTACCAAATCAAATTTCATACTTTTCTGTACTTGATAAGATGGCGTAGCGTTGTGGTCAGACAAACGATAATTAGTTTTTTTTAATAGTTTTGCCAATAACTCCACTTTATGCATTACAATATAATAGTAATATGCTCACAAATTTATATTTTACAGCATTTTTTATGCGATTGAAGCAGAAGTGTTAAAATGCTTTGTCCTGGCTGCTGAACGGCATTAGGAATCCTAAACTTAGGTTTGATCAGCGGTCATTCTGCAGAATTTATCCTTTTTGTTGTGTTTCCGAGTTCAGAGCATAATGAGAATGGGCCGTTGTGTCTTACATTAAGTACTCATCTTGCCTGGCAACGTTTTTGCTTAAAAATCAACAGAAAATAAAGTGGCTATAAATGTAATAACTTTGAAAAAACTGCTAGATTGAGTTCTGATTATCAGATCTTTCACAGTTTTGGTCCTTTAATGGGATTTAATCCATACGATTTAACAATTTATGACATAAATGAGATTATTTTCCAAAGCTTGTTGTTGAAAATGCAGCCGACACCTTTTAGTCCATTCGTTTGGTGTTGTATCCTGGAAAACCTCTCTCACACGCTTGTCCATGTCCTCTTTAACATCGACCATCCATCCAAACAGCAGATTTATCTCCTGCCACTGATAAATCAGCCGCGGCGGCATCTTTGGCCCATTTGACAGTAACCTGTCTCTACATGTCTTTGGTGTGTCTGTGGTTCCCTCTGTTTCAGAAGGAGACCCCCCCACTCCTGCTCCCCTCTCCAGATCCATCTCCTGTACCTCCTAGTCTTTCCTCAGGAGATTATTAGCCAGACAGCTGCCAGAAAGCTCATGTTGGCAGCATGGTTTCTGTTTCACAGTTGTATCTCTGCAGCCTGTCAAGCAATTGTTTTGCTTATCATATATACATCCTGTAAAAATGCTTAATTTATGATATTTAGCAGCTGTTTAAATAAATATGTTTGATTACAGTATCTATTCGCTGTGTCATTTGTTGCCAAGCAGTTAAATAGCATCATTTCCGAGAGGCATAAAATAACCCGACACATGCCATGCTATTTATTCCCAAAACGTTTCCCCTTATGAAAGCCAAATTAACTGTTTTTTTTTTGTTAGCTGTTTAATTTAAATCATTTTCCAGCTCTTTTAAGTTGACCTAACATCACCCACACAAGTCATGCACTTGATCACAGCCTTTAACGATTAACCAATGCTAATTTTCTACTATATATATATATATATATAAAAAAGAAAGACTTTTGAGCTTTGCAGTATTATTTAAGTGGATTTAAACTTTCCTTTTTAATCACAACACCTTCCACTTTTTTATTACCTTAAAAAAAAGGATGAATGTCAGGCAAAAGCTTAACTGATCTAAAAGTGCTCAGAGTTCAAGACTCCAGCCAAACTGAACTGGATTGAAGTGAATCTAATCAGTTTATTTCTATCGAATTCTTTGTGGTCTCTGCTAATGGGTCTTTCTGTTCCCTTTCTCTAAAATTTCCCCTTTTTTAAAAATTTTGTTTTGAAATAAAAAAAGAAAAAAAAAAAAAAAGATTTAAAAAACCCGGGTTTAGAAAATGAGGTAAACCCCTCAAACCCTTACCAAGGCCGGGTTGTCCCGTACCCCTTTACTGTTCCCATTGTTTCCACCAACATTTTTTTCCTTTCTTTGGGTGTGACCCAAGCGGGAAACAAACCCCTGGAAAAATTCTTTTCATTGTTTACTTTTATTAACTCTGTGAGTACGCAATTTTTTTTTGTGACTTTAGGATGCTTGTAAACCAAAGGAAACTAGATCGGGGGTTTTCCCCCAAACCCGGGGGGTGCAAAAAACCCAACCGTTAGTTTATCATGGAATGGGGCCCCCGGGAAGGAAAAGAAAATCCGGGCCCAAACAATTTAGATATAAAGAATAGAAAAAAGGGCAGTGGGGTCAACAAATTTTAAAAGTTTATTACTTTTCCCTTTTAAAACATAAAAAAGGGAAAAAGTAATCCCGGAAATAAATGTTAGGGAAAAAAAGCTTTAAATACAGGGGAAAAAGTTTTTACAATTTCTGGAAAGGTTTAAACCTTTTGCTTATTTTCTTTGTTTTTTAAACAAAAATAATGGGGGACAAATGGTTTTAAAATTTAACAAAATTTTCCTCATGGTTTAAATTTTTTTATCCCGAAAAATTTTTTTTGTGGGGAAACACAAGTTGGGGGCAACACCGATTTAAACAAAAAAAAGAAAATTAATTGTCTGGAAAGTAAAACTATATTTTTATGTTTTTTTTTAGTTAAAAAAGATAAATAGATAGGGTGTGTTTTAAACATAAAATAAACACACACCACACATATTTATATAAAATTATATATATAAAAATATAATAAATTTTTTATATATATAAATATGTGTGTATATGTAAAATGTGTATATTTTTATATATGTGTGTAAATGTAAAAGGGATATAATTGTATATATTTATTATAAAAATATTTTATATATATATTTTAAATACAGGAAAGTCCCCAGAAAATTAGAATTTTTGTGATAAAGTTCTTTTTTTTTTCTGTAATGCCAATTAAAAATCAAAGAAATTTTTCCCCTACATTCTTTGGGTTTATTACAAATCAACTGAAAAAATTGAAGCCTTTTATTTTTTTTAATATATGATTATGGGGTTTCCCCCTTAAAAAAACTAAAAAAATCCTATCCCCAAAATATTTGAAAAATTTCCCCCAGACCAAGTAAAAAAAAAAAAAAAAATTTTTAAAGCCCAAAAAAAAATCAAACAAATTTTAAAAATGTCCATTAAACACTTCAGTACCCCTTTGGGGGTTTTTAATCCCTTTGGCATAGATTTTCTGCTCAATGGGGGAGGCAAGGAGGCAATTTAGCCTGTGGCATTGCTGAGGGGTTTATTCAAAAATTTTCTGAGAAAGTCCTGTTTTATATAATATATTAAAATTTTTTTATTTATGGGGTATATAAAAATATATGTATAAGTATAAGTTTATTATTTTTATTTATATGTATATTTTTTATATATAAAAAATATATAAATTTTTATAATGGGGATAAAAAATATATATTTATATTTTTTGGATATATGTATATTAAAATATATTAAAGAATTAGTATTTAAAATATATATGTATGTATATATTTTATATTTTATATATGTTTTTATATAAATATTTTTATGATTTATGTATTTTATATAAAGGGATGTATATATGTATGTATTTAATTTTATATAATATAAAAATTGTATGAAAAATATGTATTAAAATATATATGTATGTATATATGTATGTTTTTATATGTATTATTATATATGTATATGGTTTTGTTTTATATGTATAAATTAAAAATATGTATATTTTATGTATTTTATGTATATATATTATGTATTGTATGGGATATATGTATAAAATATAATGTAAAATGTAAAGTATAATGTAAAAATATTAAAATTGTATAAAGTATTTTATAATTTTGTTTTATATATATAGTTTTTAAAATTTTGTATATAAAGTATATATATATAAAGTATATGTATGTATATATTTTATTAAAAAATATATGTATAAAGTAAAAGTAAAATATTATAATTTTTATTAAAAAGTATAAAAGTTTGTTTTAAAATTTTATATATTTTATAGTATATGTATTTTATTTGTACTAATTTTATATTTTATTTTTTGGTTTTAAAAATTGTAAAAATATAAAAATAAAGTATATTATGTTTATATTAAATATATATATGTAAAAATTTTATTATAAAAATGTATAAATTTACCTTTTTATAAAGTATGTTTTATATGATAAAAAAATATATGTATTTTAAAGTAATTTTGTTATATATATGTTTTATGTATGTATATATGTAAAAATAATATGTATAAAGTATGTTAAAATTTTGTATAAAATTTTTATATGTATAAAGATGTATAAATGTTATTTTATATATGTATATGTAGGATAATTATAATATTTATATGTATATTATATATATATATAATTTTTTTTTATAATATATATATATTTTATTATATATGTATATTAATAAAATTATTTTATATTATATATGTATAATTAAAAAATGTATAAAATTTTAAAAAAAAAATTTTATTTTTGTATAATTTTTAAAGTTTTATATATAATTTTATATATATACATAAATACCTTACCATTTAAAAATATATACAAAACATATTTTAATACATATACATTTTATTTATATATATACATATATAAAAATACTATTTCAAATATATTAAAATATATATACATTAAAAAAAATACTATAAAATAATTTTATAATAATATACCTTTTAAACTTACATATACAAAAAATTTATATTACCCAAAATTTTCATACATAAAAAATTTTTTTATTTTATAAATGTATATATATATGGTTTTATTTTATGTTTTATTAAAAAATATATTTTGTATATATATAAAAATGTATATATGTTTTGTATATATATAATGGGATATATGTATTTTAAAATTTTATTAAAGAAAAAATGTATGTATATATATTATGTTTTATTTAAATTTATAAAATAATTTTAAAATATATTTTACATACATTATTTACATATATATATATATTTTAATTATATAAAAAATATAAAACATATATAAAAAAATTATAAAAAATATATATAACTATATTATATGTAACATAAATATATATAACCACATATATATATATTATATAAAATTAATATATGTATATTTATATTGTATATATAAAAATTAAAAAAAACATATTAAAAAAGTATAAAAATAATATTTTTTATATATATATAATGTATATTAAAAATGTAAAAATTTTTAAAAAAAATATAATTTCATTTATATATACACACAATATTAAATTATTTAAAACATATAAATATAAACCCTATAATACATATATATATGTGTTATAATGTTATATATATATATTTAATATAAAATGTAATATGGGATAAAATGAAATTTATTTATATGTGTGTATACATATATAATTTTATAATATATATTATATATTTTATTAATTCACATAACTATATTTTCCAAAAAAAGTATTTGCTCACCCCTGCCTTTGGGGGCTCACCTTTTTGGGGGGCTTAAGTTAAAAAATCCCCTTTCCTAATCCAAAAAGGGGGTTCAATTTGGGACCTCGGTTTCCCCCCTTTCAGCTAAACAGCTTCAAAATCTTCTGGGAAGGGTTCCACAAGGTTTTTGGAGTGTTTTATGGGAAAAAAAAAAATTTACCATTCTTCCAAAGCGCATTTGGAGGGCGCACACTGATGTTTTGGGCAAAAGGGTGGGTCTCATCTCCGCTCTTTAAATTTATCCCAAAGGGGTTCTATCGGGGTTTAGGGCAGGGCTTGTTGGGAGGGAATCAAATTATCCACCCAAACTCTTCATCCCCTGTCCCTTTATTGGGGCCTTGCTTTGTGCACTGGGGCCCCAGTCATGTTAAAGGAACCCTCCAAAAGGTTTTCCCCCAAAAGGGTTTGGGGGGCGGAATTGTCCAAAATGTTTGGGATGCTGAAGCTTTTAGAGTTCCTTTTACTGGAAATAAGGGGCCCAAACCCCGTCCTGAAAAACAAAACCCCCACCATAATCCCCCCCAAACCCCCAAAAATTTTCACTTGGCACACTGCAGTCAGACAATTCCCGTTCCCCCTGGGCAACCGCCAAAAACCCAGAACCCCTCCATTAATTGCCCAAAGGAGGGAAACGCGATTTGTCACTCCAGAGAAAAGCGTCTCCACTGCTCTAGAGTCCAGTGGGGGCCTTTAACACCCCGCATCCCACCTTTGCATTGCACTTTGGGGGATGTATGGCTTGGGTGCAGGGGTGCTCGTCCCTGGAAACCCAAATTTCCCTGAAGCTCTCTGGGGGACTGTTTTTTGGCTAATCTGAAGGCCACATGAAGTTTTTGGGGGTCCCGTAGGATTGAATTTCAGAAAGTTTTGGGGACCCTTTCGCATATGCGCGTCACATCCGCTGACCCCGCTCCGTCAGTTTACCTGGCCACCACTTTTGGCTGAGTTGGCCCTTTGTTTTCCCCAAAAAATTCCTTTTCTTTTTTAAAACAGCTGACAGTTACTGTGGAAAATTTAGGAGCAAAGGAAAATTTTAAAGATGGTTTTTTTGCACAGGGGGCATCCAAACACAGTTTTAAAGCTGGAATTTACTGAAACTCCTAAAAAGGACCCATTCTTTCACAAATTTTGTAAAAAACAGTCTGCATGCCCAGGGGCTTGAAATTTTTAAAACCTGTGGCCAAAGGGGAAGGGGATTGGAACACCTGATTTCCAATAATTTGGAGGGGGGAGCAAAACTTTTGGAATTAGTTGGGGGGTAATAAAAGTAACCCATATATATATAACACAAAATATATATATGTGGGGGTTATATATATTTATATGTTTTGGTTTTTATAAAAAATATGTGGTATATTTTATAAAAATGTGTGTATTAAAAAATATAAATATATATGTGTGGAAAATATAAAATTTTAAAATTTATTGTGTTTAATATTTATAAATTTGTTGTATATATATATAAAAATGTGTATTATTTATATATATTTTATATTTAATTTTTTAAAAAAAATTGTTTTGTGTATTATATTTTATGTGTGTGTTTATAAAATATATATTGTTTTGATTTATATATATATTGTGTGTTTTTTTAATTTTTTGAAAATTAAAAATGGTTTTGTGTTTTTATATATAAAATATTTTTGTGTATATATATATATAATGTGTGTTATATATAGGGGGGGGGGGGGGGGGGGGGGTATATGTGGTTTATATATATTTTAAAATTTGGTTTATAATATAATATTTGTTATATAAAAATATATAAAATATGTGTTTATTTAAAATATTTTTTATAATAAAACGTTTTTATATATCAAATATATATTAAAAAATATAATGTGTGTTTTATATATATATAAAGTGTTATTTTATATATTTGTATATATATTTTTTTTTATATAAGGGTTTTATATATATTGGGGTGGTATATAAAATTTATTATTTTGTATTTATTTTATATATACATTTTTTATTTTAACAAATATTTATAAAAAATTTAATTTTTAATTTTGGGATATTTATATATATTTTTATAAAAAATTTTTATTTTTTTAAAAAATTCATTTTATATATTTATATAAAATTAAAATTTTATTGAAAATTTTTATATAATTATTCATTATGTATGTAAATGTATATTATAAAACTATATTTTATAATATTAAGTATAAAGTTTTATATTTATTTAAATTTTAAAATATATAAGGGATGTATGTATGTATATATATATAAAATATTTTATATATATATAATATTTTGGGGTTTTTATATGTATATTATGTAATGTTATATATGGGAATTATGTTTATATTATGTATAATTTCATACAGGTTCTGGTCTAAAAAAAAAGAATTTCATTAAAAAATAGAATTTAAATTTTAGTAATTCCCTTTAAAAAAATGAAACTTGTTTTTTATTCATACCCTTTTCCCTAACCCAAAATTTATTGTTTTTAGATGTTTATTTTGTTTTTCTTTGATGATTTCAAAAGAAAAAAAATGAAAATCTCAAAAATTTATCATACGAAAATTAGGAAAATTACTGAAAAAAAACCCAAAAAAAAACAAAGGAAATTTTTAAAAAATGTTGGGGCCAACCCGAAAAGTTGGAACCTTAAAAGTATGAGCATGTACAGAAATCAGTAAATTTGTTGGGGTTTCCCTTTTCCCCGTATTACTGCAGCAATGGCGGCGTGGGATGGAGTTTGATCAGTCCTTTTGGCAATTTCTCAGGTTTTTATGATAGCCCAAATTTTTCTCTAATTTTGGCTTTTTTCTCTTCCCGAAAATTTTTGGGTCTGGGGTTTGCATCTTCTTCTTTCCCCAATACCCCATAGATTTTTTTATGGGGGTTTAAAGGGCCCGGAGAGTTTTCTGGCCAATTTTAAAAACGGGGAAACCCTGGTCCTTCAACCAGGGACTGGTTTCTTTGGCACTTTGTTGGGGGCCCAAGGGCCGGGAAAAAAAATCTGCATCTCCAAAAAGGGGACTGCGGAAACATGAAGTGCTCAAAAATTCCCGGTATTTGGCTGGGGTTGCCTTTGGGCCCCAGGAAAAAACAATGGAACCAAAAACCACAGATACATGGGGACCCCAAAAACCCTCACGGGCTTGGGGAAAATTTACACTGGACTTTTAAGGGAACGTGGATGAAGTGCCTCCCCTTTTTTTCCTCCCCAAATTTTGGGACCCTTGATTTTTCCAAAAGGGAAAAGCAAAAAATTTTCTTTTTTACAGGAACATGACTTTGGCCACTCCCCCGCAGTCCAGTCCTGTTTCCTTTAGCCCAGGGGAAGCCTTTGACCTGTCTGTGGTTCAAGAGTGGGTTGAAAAGGAAGGGGACAAACAAAACCCCCTGTCATTTTTTTGTCGTGTGTGGTGGGTTTTTGAAGGCCTCCTCCAGCTGCAGTCCACTCTTTGTGAATCTCCCCACATTTTTTAATGGGGTTTTGGGTTTTACAATCCTCTTTCCCGGGTCGGGTTTTCTCTCTTGCTTTTACACTTTTTTTGGGCCACACTTTTACTTTCCCTTTGCCTCTTATTAATGTGCTTGGGGGCAATGACTCTTTTGGGGAAAACCGCCTCTTTAGGTGACCTTTTTTTTGTCTTGCCCTCCGGTGCCCAAGGGGTCGTGGGTCTTTTGGGCCTGTAAGTCGCCAAATTTTCCCCCTTTATTTTTGTAGGGGGGGCCTTTTTCAAAGGGCGGGAAAACCCAAATTTAAAAGGGGTTTTGGGGGTGGGATTTTTTTAATTCTATTGAGGGGGCCCAGGGGAAACACTTTAAACCCTTTTAATAGTTATTTTGGGTTTGGGGGGGGGGATAAATTTTAGATTTTTTATTTTTTTTTGCATTTTGGGGGAATTTTTTTTTTTAAAAAATAAATTTGGGTTTGGAAATTTTTTTATGTAATTGGGGTTGGGGTTTTAATATAAGGGGGGAAGGGGGGTTTTTTTTTTGGAATTTGGGTTTAAATTTTTTTTTTTTAATGGGGTTTTAATTTATGTGTTGTTAAATTTTGTTTTTATATTTATAATGTTTTTTGTTTTAATTTTTTTTTTTTTAAAAAAATTTTTTAAAATATGGGGGTTTTATATATTTAAATTTTAAAAAATAAAATTACCAAATTATCGGGGGGGATTTTTTTTGTATATATTTTATTTTTAACCCAAATTTTAAAAAAATATATTTAAATTTTATATATTTCAAATTTTTAAAATGTATTTTTAAAAATTTTTTTATTTATAAAATTTTTAATTTTTTTAAAAAAAATATTAATATTTTATTTTAATGAATTTTTAGTATTTTTTTAAAAAAAAATTTAAAAAATAAATTTAAAAAATTTTATAATATATTTTTTATTTATTTTTTATATATTTTATTTTTATATATAAAAATTTATATTTATTTTTTGATATATTTATATATATATAAATATATTTTATATAATCTAATATTTTTGGGGAAAATATTCTAATATTTATAAAACATTTATAAAAAACCTTTAAAAATAAAAAAAAAAACACCAATTCCCCCAAAAGGCCCCCCCCCCCCGCCCCCCGGGCCCCCCCCCCATCCCCCGGGGTTTTAACGGGGGGGGCATTGGGGTTCTTACAAAAATTTTTTAAAAAAAAGGGGTTTTTTTTTCTTTCCCCGTTTAACTGTTTTTTTTTAAAACCACCTTAAAAATAGTTTAAATTTTATTTAAATTATTCCAAAATAATTATTAAAATATAAAAAATTTAATTTTAAAAAAAAATAAATTAATAAATCTATAATTCAGACCAAAACTAAACCCCTATTAAATTTAAAATTTTCAAATTAAATTAAAATAAAATAAATTCTTTCCTAATTATCAAAACAATTTAAAAATTTATAATTTTATTACACTTAATTCCAAAAATTTTTTCACCAATCCCAAAAATTGGAAACGGTGTTAAACACTCCGGGGCCCCTGGAAATTTAAGCAATTGGATCGCGGTTTTTAAAAAAAGGGGAAAAAAAAGGGGGCCTTTTCCGGGCTCATGAATTACGGGCTGTTTTTAGGGGGCCAAAACCGTGTTCCGCAAAATTCCAAATTAAACCCCCTTTTATTCCCCTTAATGGTAGGTTTTCTTTTCAGGGAAATGTTTTGGCCCCCCGCAAAAAAAGCCCGAATGGTTTTTTGGCCCCCCAAACGGACAACTCCCATCTCCCTTTTTTTCGTTTTGGGGGTGCCCCTTTTCTTCCCCGGTCAAGCACAACAATCCAAAAACAGGTGGCCTTTTCTTACCCTTTAAGGAAACCCTGGCCCCAAGGGGTTCATGGGGGGGGGGGGTTTTAGGTCGAGCAAACGCTTTTCCGCCCAAAATCCCAAGTGCAATTCCCCAAAATCCGGGGGCTGGAATTAAAACACCCCCACACTCCTAAACCTTTTGGGGGAAGCCTTCCCGGAGTCGAACCGGTTCTACTGGGAAAGTGGAAACCCCGGTTTCTTTGCCAGGAAAAACGGGATTGTCCCAATCATTTTCCCCAAATGTTAAAAAAATTTTGGAATTATGGATTAATTTTTTATAATTTTTATTATAAAACTTCTAAATCTTTCCCCTCCAAAAAAATTTTTGAAAACCCAAAAAAAATGCCCCAACGGGAAAAAAAATTAACTGGTTCCCCTTTTATAAACTTCAAAAAGTAAAAACAAAAGGCCAAAAAAAACATGGAAAAACAATCTTTTGGATGAATTGATCCTTTGCCCCAAAGGATTCCCATAACCCCTAACATTTGGGGGGAAAAATTGATAAAATAAAAAACCCTTTCGCAAAATAGTTATAAAAAGGATTTATAAAATTTCAAAAAATTCCCCTTTTAAAACTTAAATAAAGTCAATTAGAAAATTAAGTGTTTATAAATAAATTAAAAATGAAAATGGGATTAGGGTTTAAAAGTTAACCCCTTGTATCAAGGCCGCGTTGAGAAAATTTTTTTTTAAAAAATCAAAAGTGTATATATTTTATTATATTTTCGTTTATATGTTTTAAAATTTTAAAATATGTTTTTTTTTATATAATTTTTATATTATGTTTTATATATGTATATATTTTTTAATTGTATTTTTAAAAAGTATATTTAATATATGTTTTATATATTTTAAAAATATATTTTGTAATTTTATGGGATTTTAATATTATTTTTGGTTTTTATTTATATATACTTTTAAAGTATATAAAGTTTTTAAAATGTTTTTTTTATTTGTATATATTTTCATATATGTATTTTTATTTATGTATTATATGTTTATTATAAATTATGTATATATGATATATATTATATTTTTAATATATTGTTTTAAAAATTATTATATTATGTATAAAGTTTTCCTATTTTATAAATTATGTATATAAAGGGATATATATATAAATTTTAAAATATGTAAAGTATATATGTATATTTTTTTTGATGTTTTATATTGGGAGAATATGTATGTTTTTTATTATATATGTATAAAATATTTTTGAACCTTTGATATATTTTTAATTATATATGGTAAATTGGTAAATATTTAAAATAATATATTTTTTTATTTTTTATGTATAATCATAAAGTTTAATGGGATATAAATATATTTAAAATGATTATTATAATTTTTATATTATATTTTATGATATTTAATGTTTTTAAAAATTTTTCAATATTTTATATATATAATTTATATGTCTTTTATGTATAGTATTTTTAAAGTATATAATTATATATTATATTATATTAATTAGTATTTTTATAAGTAAATTTTGAATTTTTTAATGAGTATTTTATATATAATTATTTTTTATATTTTAAATATGTATATGTATGTATATGTATGTAAATTATTAATATATTTATTATTAATTTTTAAAATGTATGTATATATATTAAAGTATATTTAAATTTTTAATATGTGGGATATATAATTTTTTGGTGTTATTTTTTATAATATAAATGTTTTTTTATTATATTTTTGTTGTATATATTTTTTATATTTTTTTGTTTTATATAATTTTATGTAATATTTTAAAAATTATATAAATGTATTAAATTATTTTTTGTGTTTTTTTTTATATATTTTTGGGGTATTTTTAATATATTTTTATTAATTTTTATAAAGATGAAATTTTTTTGGGTTTATTTTTACCAAAAAAATTGTATAATTTTATTTTTAATTTTGTGTTTTTTTTAATTTTTAATTAAAAATTAGTTTTTTAATAATTTTTTAATTTTGTTTTAATTTTTAAAATTTTGAAAAAAATTTTTTATATATATATGTTTTTTTGTTTTTATTTTTATAATTTTTTTATATTTTTATATATGTGTGTTTTTATATAATTTTTTTATTTTTAGTTATATATTATTTTTAATTTTTGTGTTTTTTATTGTTTTAATATTTTTTAAAAGAAATTTGGGTGTATAATTTATATTTTTTTATATTTTGTGTGTATATTAATAATTTTTATATAATTTTAAATATTTTTCCAATTTTTAAATAAAAGGTGTTCAAAATTTATATTAAAATATTATTTTGTTTTATGAATATATTATTTTATATATATAATTTATTATTTGGGATTTTTAAATTTTATATGTGTATAAATTAATTTTGTATGTGTATAAAATTTTTTGTGTGTAAAAAGAGAGAGATAAACCATTTTCCCCAAAAATAATTTTTTCAAGATAAATGTTCTTAAAAAATTGATAAATAAAAAATTTCTAATGGTTTATTAACCCTTTTTAAAAATTTTTAAAATTTAATTTTTTAGGGAATTACAAAAAAATTGGGAGTTTTAAAATACCAAATTTTACTTTTTATATTGGGGGAAATAAGTGTAATTTTTAAAAAAGGCTTTCCAATTTTAGGTTTAAATTTATTTTTTTGGGAAATCCCACCTGAACTATTTAGAACCCCTGAAAAATAATTTCAAGCAGTGTATGGTGGCGACAGTTGTGTACATCCCTTTGTAAAAAAAGTTAAAACAGAACATTTGTTTTTATGTGGTTTATAAAAATTCTTTATATGATTTTTAAATTTTTTTAAAGCATTTTCCCTTTTCAGGTAAAAAGAAAAACATCTTCTCTTTAAATCTGGGGTTTTAACAAGTTGGGGACATTATAAAAATTATCTGTTTTCCCGGAAAAAAACAGAAACTGTGTTGTATTAAAGGGGAAAAAAATGCGGTCCAATGATTTAACGGTTTTTTTTTTTTAAACAAATTTTTGGGAAACGGGGCCCTTCTCAAGGGCTATATCCTTACTTTTAAAACTAAATTTACTGACTTTGGTTTTTTAATACGGGTGCTTTCCCCCCATCAGTAGGGGGTTTTCCCAAAGTTCCCCCTGACTCACTTTTCCCAACCCAAAAGTTGTTTTAGAAACAATTTTTCGAAAAATTGCCTAATTTGAAAACCCAAAAGGTTATTGATCTCTTTGGGCCCTAAAAATTAAAAAAACACCCTTTTTTTTCCAAAAGGGGCCCATCCTAAATTGCCCAGATTAAAAACATCCCAAACCTTTTTCAACAATGCACGTAAAATGGGGAAAATTACCCTTTTTTGCAAACCCCATCATGCCCGCAAAATATTTTTGCAAAATATTCCCAAAAATAAATTGCCCCAAAAAAAGAAGGGGAAAATCGTAGATTGGGTTTTAAAAAAAGAATTTTTTTTTTATTTTTAAATTTTTGTTTTTTGCCCGATTTTTCAGGGAAAATAGAAAATTTTCAAGGGTGTGCATTACAAGGAAAGGGCCTTTATATGTGTCTACTGCATGCCCTCAGGTAGGTAGTTAAAAATTTTAAATTTTTTTTGCGCCCCCCTTGAGTTTTTTTAAAGTCACAGGTAGGACTTGGCTGGAAAGGGAAAAGTATTGGGGTTTCCCGGGATACTTTTAGGGGGGGCCCCCGGGTCTCGCCACTGAAAATTTGACCCGGGCCCCCCCGGGGAAAGGGCCCGGGATCACGATTACCACCCAACCCCCCTAAAGCCTTTTCACTCTCTATAAAAACTGGGGGAGGTTTGCACTTATGGGGCCCACCCACAATAAAAACTCTGCATCAGTTTTTGAATCTTTTTTTTGTTTTTAGGGAAACATTATGTCCAAAATTCCCCCTTTTCCCACAAAACCCTCTGGTTCTCCCTTCTTTTCATCCTCTAACAAACCTTTTATTTGCCTTTTTTTCCACTGGCTTGACCATGTCTTAAAAGTCCAGAATAAAACGTTGTTTTCTAACCGGCTGTGTGCAGTGAGAGCTGCACGGCTAATAAAGGCCATGGCTTTACATTGGGTTGATGTATAGATCTTTGTCTGATTGTGAGAAGATGATCAGAACCACAAGACTATTTATGTTTGTTTTTTTTTGACCCAAGCCATTAGGGGGAGATGACGGACCTCTCCATCCTCTCATAAACACTTTAGGTTGATTTATACTCAGAAACCAGGTCGTCTGCATGTGTGTCTCAGTGAATTCACCCTCCTGCGTTGTGGCGTGGGATAGCATAGTGCAGACCCTGTTTCAATATTGGGCATAAAACAAAAATATCTGTGACAATCTCAATGTGGCACACTGCTGCAGGGAGTGCCAGCCCTTTAGATTACAATCACACAGATTTAGAGGAGGATTTATTAAGAGAAAACTGTTTATTAGTGCTGCTTTAACAAGCTCTGCCCTGTAGAGTCATTTTGAATCTTCCTGCTTAGTCTGTTTGCTTTTTTTTAGGGATTTAAAGCTATGCATCCGCTATGCAAGGTGAATAATCCTTCTCTCTGTAGATGAATGGTATTACAATAGTTTGATACTTGTCATTCCTGACATCTCTCCACTTTCAAATTGTGTTTACATCAAGTTGTTGGATCCAACCGCTAAACTGTAGAAATTCCTGCTTTTAGAAAAGCAGTTACATGTGCAGATTCTCAAATAAATTTTTATCGATTTTAATCCAAACAACGTTTATATTGTCCCAATAAACTGAACCCTAGAATTAAGAGTGTAACGTTTGACTGTAGTTGGCGACTAATTATTGTTTGGGGTTAAGGAAGAGTTGTGCCCACACACTGTATTTATCTGCAGGTGAGGCATCCGGCATGCCGTCAGAGCAGCTGAGAAAAGTTCAGAAAAGGTTACCTGAAGATGCAGAAATGGCTGTTGATGCTCTGGATGCTCCCTGCTTAGTAAAACCTACAAATGAAGAAGATGCTGCAGCCAGAAGTCAGATGCAGGACGGCGGCAAAGGTCGGTACAGCAAAGAATGAAACTTCACACATTCTTTTTCATTTCTAATTTTAATTTAGTTCAATCTCAAATTTAATTTAGACCTCAGATTTATTATCTGGAGGATATGCTTCCCAGTTTATGTCAAAAATAAAGGGCAGAGCTGAGATTATAAAGCTTTCTCTTTCCTAAATGTGACAAAATATTCATGTTTACCGAAAGAAAAAGCCTTCTTATAATATAAAAATGTAACATATCCACCTATAAACATGTAAACATATAGAAGGAATGCAAACTGTAATATTTGAACTTCTGGATTACCGAACTAATCTTTCTTCTGTTGAGAATTTAAAGGAATAGTACACCCAAAACATGATTAGCCTTCATTTTCTACTCACCCCCATGCTGAACAACACTCTGGAGTACTTTTTTGATATCTCAAATGCATCTGGAGATCTGGGAGGCTTCTTGCTGTCTGCTGACATTCAAATAATGGACGGTCTATGGTGCCCGAGGCAGAAAGGTCCATAAAAGTCCACAAAAAACGTGTCAATATTCCTCCATACTGCTCGTCCAATGTATTCCAAGTGTCCTGAGTGGGTAGCGTCCAGAATTTACTCGAAACGAAGTCATTTAGAATATAGAATGTTATAGAATGTTTTTAGAGCATAAACAGTAGTGTATAGGATTTCCTAAAAGCGCGTTCACGAGTCTACGGAAACCGCGGCAGACCAAACCAGATGAAAGCGCGCATTCAGCGTCTGCTCTGCCGATAATGCAAGCGTAGAAGAAGAAATGTGCTGTTTACCTGTGCAAAGAAAGAAACAACGAAAGAAAAATGTCTGAGGACTTCAGTGTTGAGGAAGAGCATGAGTTCTTTGCCGAGCTGAATGCACAATTTCGTCTGGTTTGGTCTGCCGCGGTTTCCGTAGACTCGTGAACGCGCTTTTAGGAAATCCTATACACTACTGTTTATGCTCTAAAAACATTCTAAATGACTTCGTTTCGAGTAAATTATGGACGCTACCCACTCAGGACACTTGGAATACATTGGACGAGCAGTATGGAGGAATATTGACACGTTTTTTGTGGACTTTTATGGACCTTTCTGCCTCGGGCGCCATAGACCTCCATTATTTGAATGTCAGCAGACAGCAAGAAGCCTCCCAGATCTCCAGATGCATTTGAGATATCAAAAAAGTACTCCAGAGTGTTGTTCAGCATGGGGGGGAGTAGAAAATGAAGGCTAATCATGTTTTGGGTGTACTATTCCTTTAATATAATTCGAAGTTGTTCGACATATTCGATGCATTTTTAAGTTTTCCATTTTTCAGTGGATGAAGCGAAATGATTTGCAGTAAGATGACATTCAGAATGTCAAACTGAGAAAAATATGATAAGCTTAAGAATAAAGTCGGGATGGAAATCTTTCCCTGTAACCTCACTTATTATTATTATTATTAAAATTAACTTTAAAGCTGCTTGTAGCAACATTAGGAATTTAGATTGTTTTTGATTTTCTAACAAATAGAGAAAATTTAAGCTTCGTCAAAAATCTGACTTTTGACTAAATCTGACTTTTGATCATAGATACCAAGGTGAGAATTGTGCAGCGTCTGGGAGTAAATGTTAGACGACTTCTGAGGAAACCTTGAATGTTTAGTTTTGTTTTTTCACTGTTCAACATTGATTCTTTCAATCCTCTCTCAAAAATCCACTATTCCCTGATCAAAACCCGGATATTGCTGTCACGCAACGAGGGTGTATTTTATTTGTTTGCATCACATGGTTCCTGCAGCTTTATCAGAAAGAAGTCTGATGGCAGAACATCGCTAATGTGGGATGCTCATTTAAGACAAGTTTTATTTCAAATATTTTCTGTTCTTCTGAAACAGAATAGACAAAATTCTACTTAAAACAGAAAATGAGGCAGAACATCATTAGTTAGTTAAACTATTGTTAAACATAAGATATTTCAGTGATAAATGCTGAATAGAAATCAATCAGCTTAACAATCAGCTAGCAGAACATTTGTTTCATGTGTAAATGTCAGCAGCAGGATTATTCACCTTATATTTTCTAAACTCAATAATTAATTAAACTTTTTGAATTTCTTTCTCCACTCTTCCATAAATGGAGAAATTCCCCTTCAGGACTTCTTTTCTGAACCTGAGTTTTACAGATATTTCACATCCTTTTAAATTATAATCACAGAATTTTTTGTAAACATGTTGTATAAGCTTTTACATCATTTTAATACATGTAATACGGTTTAATACTGAATAACCAAATTTCAATAACTGTAATTCAAAAAATAAGGTATGTACTACTTCTTACAATTCTTAATACCCTTTTTTGTAAAATTAAAAGTGGTTTATATTTTTATTAATATATATTTGATAGGTTTTATATTTCCATATATATATCAGATGTGGAAAAATCAAAGTTGTTTTCACGTGTTTAACCCCAAACCTTAATTAAATTCACTTTTTCACTTAGAGTTCCTTATATATCCACTAATAGTTAAGTATACAGTAGTACAAAAATCATCAAATACAATAAAATATTAAGTTGAGGATCTCTATTTGAATACAAATCTATAGTCAGAGAAAAGAAGAGGAAACAAAGTTCATATTTCAATAACAGTAACTTTATAACATTTTATTATGGAGTCATTTTACAGTCAAACGGCGAGATTCGGAGTTATTTTTTTGTTTTTGTTTTCTTTTTTGATGTAATGGTTTACTGAATGTATCTGTTTGTGATGGAAAAATGCCCTTCAGTTTCCTCCTGGTTCATTTGGTTGCATTTGGTCTGCAGGTCACTCTAACACAAAACAAAATAATAGATGGAAGCGAAAGATTCGTACAAGTGAGTGCCCTTTCTGAATGTTTCAATTCTCTGCTTTTTAACATTTTTTTTTTTACTAACTCTTGTTTTATGCTGCAAGATTTTATAGTTTATTTAATGTCTGCAAGTCTTTCCTTGTTTTGTAAATGGTTCACTGCTGATCGGCTGGTTTTCTGGTTGAACTGTGAAGAATAATAGGACCAACAAACATTCTTTATGTGTAAATGTTTAGTAAAAATCCAATATAAATACAGGTGCCTCTCAAAGTATGAATCCAACACGTGATTTTGCTTCTTTATTCACTGAATTAATACATTACATGTAAATTGTTTATTTGGTTATATAAGCTTTTCATTTAACTGTAAATTTAAGAATATAAATGCACCGGTTCTATACGACTGACCTCCACAATCAGACAGATTCCCAGTTTAAAAGTTGTGCAGCAGACAGGAACCGACTGCTGGGAAGTTTCTGGTGGAAAAATGTTGTTAAGCAACAGGAATGATTGGAGCCTGGAGGATTATTGACCAACAGATGATGCGTTTGAGGGAGATTCACAAGGAATTGACTTCAGCAGACTCTGCGCTTGGAGAGCCCCTCAGACCTATGAAGAACATGAACTACAGCTGATGCTTTCCTTATATGAAGCAACTCTGGAAACCATAGCAACAGATGCTAGTGTCCTGGGTTAGAAGGAATAAAGATTGGACAATTTCTCTGTGGCTAAAAGGTCTCTTTTTAGATGAAAGTGAATTTTTCATTTCATTTGGAAATCAAGTCGGAGTGTAAGTGGTGCCTTGCAGTAAGAAGATCCTTGGTTTGAACCCCTGCCTACAGTTTTTAAAGTTTTTTTTTTTCATTGTTCTCTGTGTCCATGCCTGGGTTCTCTTCTGGTACTCAGGGTTCCTCCCACAATACATAAACATACATATTGTATTGATTTATCTCTAAACTGCTCTTCGAAGTGAGTTTGTGTTCTGTGTTGGACTTGTGACCCGTCATCCCTCTGTTTACTCGGTATCTCAGCCAATGAAAGAGGGAGATTGGCCCTAATGGTATCCTGTAAGAAAAACTGAGTATGAAAAGGATGGTGAAATAAAGGTCGCAGAGTGTGGAGGATTGGAGAGGCAGAGACTTCCAGTTGCTAGAGATTCAAAGTCCCTAACAAAGATGAACCATGTTCTCTGCTGGTTATGTCTTTTTCTGTTGACAAGCTTCATTTTACACAATGATAAGAAATCTGCCCAAAGGGCCATAAGGGCCGATGTCAACCTTAATGGCTTAGCTATGGATTAACCAGCTACCTGGGCTAACCTGAACCACATGGAGAATGAGATGAATGAGACCTCACCTACGGAGGGTTAAAGGGGACCAAATTAAATAAATAAATGCATCATGAAATAAATAAATGCTGATGTACCATGAAATGTTAAAATGTAAAAACAAAATAACATGTACCATGATATGGTAAAATATACTATATTCGTTTGATACATACACTGCTCAAAAAATATTTAAGGAAAACTTTAAAAACACATCAGATCTCAATGGGGGGAAAAGTTATGCTGTTTATTTATACTGATACGGACTGGGTGATGTGTTAGGAACAAAAGGATGCGACATCATTTGATTGAAATGAAAATTATCAACCTGCAGAGGGCTGAATTCAAAGACACCCCAAAAATTACAGGGAAACAAATTATGCGGCAGGGTAGTTCATTTTGCTGAAATTTCATTGCAGCAACTCAAAATGGTATTAAGTAATTTGTATGGCCCCCACGTGCGTGTATGCATGCCTGACAACGTCGGGGCATGCTCCTAATGAGACGACGGATGGCGTCCTGGGGTATCTCCTCCCAGATCTGGACCAGGGCATCACTGAGCTCCTGGACGGTCTGAGGTGCAACCTGGCGGCGTCGGATGGATCGAATCATAATGTCCCAGAGGTGTTCTATTGGATTTAGGTCAGGCAAGCGTGGGGTCAATCAATGGTATCAATTCCTTCATCCTCCAGGAACTGCCTGCATACTCTCGCCACATGAGGCCGGGCATTGTTGTGCACCAGGAGGAACCCAGGACCCACTGCACCAGCATAGGGTCTGGCAATGGGTGCAAGGAGTTCATCCCGATCCCTAATGGCAGTCAGGGTGGTGTTGTCTAGCCTGTATAGGTCTGCGCGTTGCTCAATGGATATGCCAGCCCAGACCATCACTGACCCACGACCAAACCGGTCATGCTGAATGATGTTACAGGCAGCATAACGTTCTCCACGGCTTCTCCAGACCCTTTTATGTCTGTCGAATGTGCTCAGGGTGATCCTGCTCTTGTCTGTAAAAAAGCCCAGGGCGCCGTTGGTGGACTTGCCAATTCCAGTGTTCTGTGGAAAATGCCAGTCAAGCTCCACGGTGCCGAGCAGTGAGCACAGGGCCCACTAGAGGATGTCAGGCCCTCAGGCCACCCTCATAAGATCTGTTTCTGATTGTTTGGTCAGAGACATTCACACCAGTGGCCTGCTGGAGGTCATTTTGTAGGCCTCTGGCAGTGCTCCTCCTGCTCCTCCTTAGACCTTCTACGGCCCTGTCCAGCTCTCCTGGAGTCACTGCCTGTCTCCTGGAATCTCCTCCATGTTCTTGAGATTGTGCTTGGAGTCACAGCAAACCTTCTGGCAATGGCACGTATTGATGTGCCATCCTGGAGGAGTTGGACTGCCTGTGCAACCTCTGTAGGGTCCAGGTAGCGCCTCATGCTAACAGTAGTGACAGTGACCCTAGCCAAATGCAAAACTGGTGAAAAAGAGTCAGAAAAGATGAGGAGTGAAAATGTCAGTGGCCTCCATCTGTAAAACCATTCCTGTTTTGATGTTCGTCTTGTTGTTGCACCTCTAGTGCACCTGTTGTTAAATTCATTAACACCAAAGCAGCTGAAACTGATTAACAACCCGCTCTGCTACTTACCTGACCAAATCAATATCCCAGAAGTTTAATTAACTGGATGCTATACTCTCATTACAAAGTGTTCCTTAAATTTTTTTGAGTAGTGTACAGAATAATTAAATGGGCCATTAAATGCAACTAGAAATTAAAAAAGAAATTCGTGAGATGCCACATTTTAAAATTGAAAAAAAAAAATAAAAATCTAATTGAATGGTAAATTGTGAAATCAAATGACTAAATGTAGTTAAATGTTGCATACAAAAATAAAATTAATTTTTTAATACATGATTAAATTAAATGTAGAGTGAAATAAATGAATGTACCATGAAATATTGAACTGTAAAATCAACTAAACTGACTGATTTAATACATTATTAAATAATTTGTGTCATTAAATGCACCATTAAATGAATACATGTTCCTTTATACGTTCTATTATATTAAAAAATATACACTTATTTAATATACTAATGAATAATGAAATGAAAATGTACCCTGAAATTAACCATAAAAGAATAAAATGTAAAATTTAATTAATAACTGTGCCATTAAACATTAAATATGTATATATCAATAAATGTACCGTAAACAAATACTGTAAAACTGCATAAAAATTATATTAAATGTCCATCATTGAATAATTGAATTTCATTAAATGTACTGTGAAATAAATGTCCTATGAAATGTATTTATTTACTTATTTATTAATTGAACAATTAAATGTACCACATGACAATGACGTGTACAGTTAAATATTAAATGTACCATTAAAGTACATTAAACTAATAATGTTTAGATTTTATAGTCAAAGGCCGCTTTAAATATGTTTTCGATCTTGATTTAAAGCAACTGAAGGATTCTGAGCTTTTACGGTTTTCTGGGACTTTATTTGAGATGGGTGGAGCATAATAACTTAAAGCGGAATCTCCATGTTTGGTTCTGGTTCTGCAGAGTTGATCTGGTCCGGTAGACCAGAGAGGTCTGGCTGTTGATCCACTGCCAACCAGTCAGTAATGTATTTTGGAGGGAAGCCATTCAGTGATATAGAGGCTAACAGGAGTATTTTTAAAGTCTATTCTCTGAGATACGGGGAGCCAGAGCAAGGCATTTAGAACTGGGATGTTTTTTGTTTTTTCCCTCACTCACTCCACAGGGTGAGCAACTCCAGCCTCTACACTAGATGTCAGTGTGATTCAACTTTTTTGGTTTTCCAGGATTCATTTGGTTTATTTTACTTTATTTAGGTCCTTGTATGCTTTGATTTCATCATGAATAACTTAGTTGGACTCTTTGTTGTGTTGTCTACCTTCCATTTTCACCAAATGTCACTTTAATTTACACAAAGTGTCACTGGGGGAGAACCACCTCACCACCTCACCCTTTTGTTCCAGCTCACTCCTGTATATTAACCCCTTTCTTCCGTAGCTTATTATCATAGTTGCTTATTGCCACACTTTTAATTTCTAATCTAAAAGACTATTTTTTTCCTTGCCGTGCATCTGTATTATTAAAATGATTTTGAGAATTTGAAAAAATCTCCTAAAATCTAATGTCACATCTAATGTGACATTTGATCTAATGTCACATTAGATCAAAGTGCACAGCATGATAACCTCATTGATCTAGGTGTAGGTAAAAGAAATTGTCTTATTGCTGTGTTTTTATTAATGCCATGATCTCTGTTGTGTCGTTGTGCGCAGCTTTCCCTCTGATCTTCATCAAGCATTTCCGCTCACGACCGGAAACTGTTCCTGAAGCTGATTCTGACTTTGAGGAAGTCACTTCAACTAAAACAGGAAAGGTACATGACATCCACAGTCCTTTTTACCTTATAGGGTACTGGAAATACACAACATCTTTAGGCCATTATTTCAGTCTTTTTTATCACTAATAGGATTTAGTTTTTAAAAAATCACCTTGGTAAGATAAAAAAAAAAAAGCTAGGTCATATGATTTAATCCTGTCCAGGATGTCCATCTTGGAAAGTCAACTTAATGTTGGCCAGACAGCCACTTAATATGAACAAAATCTCAAGAACTAAGTTTCCCAAATAATTTTATCCCTGCTGTATGTGTTTATATACAATTATTAAAGGCAGAGATTTAATTTCATTTTATAAACTAATACATAAAATATCTAACCCCCCATTTTTCAAGGATCCAAAGAAATTTATTTTCTTAGATTTGTCCCAGTTATTTATCCCCTGATATAATATTGTTGTTTTTAATTGCAGTATTTATGTCACTAGTTGAAATTTTTAAGGCTATAGAAACTCTGAAAAGGCCTTAATTGAGATTCCACGAAAATTAGAGATAATGCTTTTGTATCCACTAGGTACAACATTTCTATAAATGCTATCATTCCAAGATACATGTTGTATTATGTGGATGATTAAACCCAATGGAATACCTGTAAACACACTAGGATGTAGATTTAATCAAGAGTCCTTGATAAGCTAGTCTGAAGAACTAGGAGAAACCCCCGTGTGACTGCAAGACACTTACAGGATTAGCTGATGAAAGCGGATATGAGTGCAGCTTTAACACAGGCACTACATAAACAAGGATTAACTCCTAGACACACTCGGCTATGGACCACCACAGACCTCAGCAGTGGACTGGAAAAGGCCAGGAGAAAAAATATGCGCTGGTTAACTGGAGGATAAAACAGCCTGAATCTATCCATGAAATTTAATTCCTTGAACATTTAAATTTGTTTAAACATTGCTATAAATTATCACTTATTTTCAACCAATATATAAATATTAAACCTATGAACTCTAATATAATCATGAATTTTCGCTTCCCAGAGTTGCATTTTCACATGGAGCTTTCTGATTGAAAACACAAATAAAACTCAATTACACATATCCATTGTCTGATCCTGCAGAAAGTTTTGCTGCATGAGATATTTTTCTTATTTGATTTACTTTATTTTGACTGCATTTGTTGGCTGAGTTTCTGAGCTGGAGGAAAAAAACATAGTGGCAGGAAGACATCCTTACAGAATTTAAATCCTCAGCTTCATTTACTGTGGCTGAGTTCCACTGAACTAGACAATGAAGTAGTTTTCTGGACAGAAATGATCAGATTTTTCATTCATTTAGTAGATTTTTTATGGAACACATAAAGTAAAATTAAAAAAGAAATACTGTACTTTCCAGACTCCAGAGTGCACCTTAATATAAGCCATGCCAACTAAATATTTTTTTAAAACTGGAAACCTACATAAATAAGCCACGCCATGCTATGAGGGGTTGTGTATGCTTAAGCAGCAGTGTGTCGCAGTTAGCTTGTTGCAGGTATGATGCAGATATTTTTGATTTATTCCCAATTTTGAAGCGTAGTCTGCGCTATATGTTATTCCATGCCCCCACGCAAGATGGACGATCACGAACTAGCTCGGATTGTGGGTGTCTGTGTGTCGATTTGACGATCTTGTTCGCCTTCTACAACCCCTCAACGCCGGACGACACATAGTTCACCCATGAGTGTTCCCGAAAGACTGGCCGTGGCACTGCGTGTTTTGGCTTTGGGTGCAAACCAACAGACCGTCCACAGAGCTACAAACTAGTTTCCTGTAGGCCCTACGGTGTCTGGGATAGTGTCAAGGTGTGCCAGGCGTTGTGGACGGCACTACAGCCAGACTTTCTGCCATTAGATACCAAACAGGAAATACGCATTGTCTGGCACCGTCTGTGGTCCCCAACAATTTTGGAGAGTTGCAGCAAGGTATTTGCGGAAAGGGCAGCCTTTAAGCTGCTGATATCTACTGAACTGTCTCTCAACAATCCTGTAGGGGGAGCTCTACATACAGGCCCTAGAGTAGGGGCGAAGAAGAATGCTAGCTCCCGTTAGCTTGTCGGCTAGCAGCAGTAAAAGCATCTAATGAACGATGGAGCTTCGTCAGATCTTTCTTTCAGCTCTGCAGAAGTTGAGCCCATCTCTTCATTGGTTTGTCAGCTTTAATGCTGCATATAAATGGCAAAATGTATGAACATCTGTTCGCCATCGTGCCTGCTGCTAGCATCTTCTTGTGCTAAATGAAAATCAGCTACCATAGTAAACTAGCCCCAACCGCTGGCAGCCAAAATCCTTTTTGCCTGTGAGTTTAGTCTAGCTTCGATCAATGCCTCGGGCCCTAGAAATGGCTGGCCAATCACAACGCAGAGATGTGTTTTGAATTCCTGGATGCAAAGCGGGCGGGGTTTTGAGGGCGTGACGACAAAGCTGCGAGACGCTGGAGAAAGCACAGCAAGGAAGATGGCAACAACTAATAAACAGTAGCATGCACTGCGACAGCAGCAGCTTTCAATGGAGCGCACCATTGAAAGTTAAAAGTTCTCTTTTCTGTCGCTGTTGTTCAATAAAAGTTTGTTTTAAGATCATTTGAGGCGAGAATATTATACTTTAAAGCGTCACTATATGGTCCATTTACCGACTTATTTACCGTGTGTGAAGGACTCAGCTTTAGAATCAGTTTAGGAAGGATTAGACTTGGGGTTTTCATTGAAACGTTGAGCAGGAAGGGGCTCTATGCTAATTCGTTTTTGAGGACGTATTCGCCGTTTTACCGACAGGCTGTTTTTTTACACTCCCCCACCAGCTTTCTGTCGTGCTTACTCATGAGCTCCTTGGTCAGAGCATTGGCCAATAGGCACAGACATGGTTTGAAAAAAACGGGTTGTTCTCATCAACAATCTTCCCATGTCTCATTCATCGGGGCCAGACTAAATGACACATTTAGTCTCACATTTAGTCCCACATTTAGTCCCACATTTAGTCCGGTTTATCAGGCTAAAAATCAGCTCCTTATTCTTTCATTTCCATCTTTGATTTCCCCCTCTGGCAATTAGGAAAGATCCACAGAAAAGCTGCACCTTCTTATAAGCTGCATGGTTCAAATGTTGAGGGAAAAAGTAGTGGCTTATAGTTCAGAAAATACAGGTTGTACAGTACACTTAAAATAATTTATTAATTTGTCAAATTGAGATTAAAATCCTTTTTACTCTCTCCAGATTGTTTAGGAAACAAAGCAGCTTTCTGTGTAGATTAAAAGGAAGAATACGGAAGTATGAAAAAGGCTCTGATCTCCCTGCAGAAGCTGCGCTACTAATCAATATGAGGAACAGATTCCCTCTGTGAATCTACCTTACAAAGGCAGCATCAAAAGACGAGGCTCTCCTCCTGAGTAAGATCGTGTTTAATCACGTGGTCCTTTGCATAAAATAATCCCATTGCAAGTGTTGCAGACAGCTGATTCTTTCATTAATGTTAAGCAATTTGAGCGCACACCACACCTGCTATTGGACTTTCAAACAAAATGTTTATTCAATCCAAACAACAAAGTCAACCAAACATTGTTAATGGAAAAACTGGAAGAATCAACAGTGGCTTTTTAATGTGAATTGAAACTCATGGTGAGATTTGATGAATATGTGACAGAAGCCCACAGAAAGAGGAGCAATCTCTTCTGAAAGGTGCTAAAAGGTTGTCAGCACAAAGCACTGATGCTGCGGGTTAAAAAAAAACAATGCAATGTGGGTTACATTTTCCCTTCCATCTTTAAGGCTTACTCAACTTCCCTTGTAAATCTCAGTTTTTTAAATAAGTTACAACATTACTGCAGTATCTTTATAGATATTTTTCTGTGAAATAATTAGGAAAAAATCTCATTATTCTAAGAACCTGCTGACCAAAGGCTGTCCTGTTTTTCTCCTTTATAAAGACCCAGCAAATGACTGAGCTCACAATGGGATGAGAAAACTGCCCAAGCCAAAAATAGAAAGATGGTTTCTCTTTTTCATATAGGGTTTTCTTAAATAGAAACCAAGGTTTCCAGGAAAACTTTGGGCCGTGCAGAGGGAGCCCAGCAAGGATTTGATGCCAAGTTAACATTTCTTTAATTAATCTCCACCTGTTTTTAAGGAGCCAAAAACCTCCGATGTACAGAATCTTTCTGAGGGAAAGAAGACGAATGAAAAGCCATCAGCTGCAATAAAGTCCGTCTCCAGCACAAAGAAGCGTTTGTTTTTATCCCAGTCTGATAAAGAGAAGCTTCTGAATTGGGAAGAGTCCCTGAAACAACAGGAAACTCCCGTTAACAATAGCACTACACAAGAAAAAGACAAGGTGAGGATATGCTTATTAATATCCCAAAATAAAAATGCAATTCAGAGAAATGTGAGAGAAATGAATTCATGATTTAGTGACCAATTTTTTTTCCCTTTCCTCTGATGTTTTATCAGGTACAAGCAGATGCAGATAAGCTTCAGACAAACACGAGCCAGATCGGAACAGCCTGCGCCAGCCAAACGTCTGCATCTTCCTCCTTTGCTATCCAGGTCATAGCTAATGCCTTCAGGAGAACCTTTAGTGGAGGCAGTCAGCCTAGCAGCTCCAAGACTGCAGTTGTAATGTAAATACAGATTATTTTTTTAATCTATTAATTTAGGCACCAGAGAACTTCTGATCTGATGTTTTTTTCCCCCAATGTTTCGTCTTACAAGGAGGCCCAAAGATGACGTCCCACGTAGACCGAGGCCCATGTCTGAAGGAGCATTTAGCTTCAGCTCACTTTTCAGTCCTTCAGAGTCATCAACAGCAGAGAAGAGGACAAGCATGCATGATATCAAATGGGCGTCTGTGGGAGCAGACCCATGGGGGGAGGGGCAAAACCTACCTACCTTATTGGAGCAAGTGTCCCTGAAAAGTCGGAGAGACTCTGAAGGGGTGTCAGGGGAGCTTTGTTCACTGCCCCGTAAAAGGGTAGATTTATTCTCATCTCTTAGGCTCAGAAAGAGGGGCCTATTGGATGGTGAAAGGAAGGGACAAGAAGCTCAAAAGGAAATAAAGACTTTTCTGTCCAACCTACGAAATCAAGGTGAGAGAAAAGTCCCCACATGGATTTAACTGAGCAAATAGGCAAATAAGTTTTCACCTTAAACAAGCCGTATGACCCCAAATGTTGCAATTTGTTAAACAACCATGTCGAAGCGCATCCTCTGGTGTTGGAAAAGGGTTCAATCATTGGTATGTATCAAGCAGACAAAACATCTAAGAGATTTAGAAATGACCAAACCTGAGTTAAGAACGGTCCAATGCCTTAAAAAAAAAAACTGGAACGATAGTTGGGACTAGGATAGTTGAGGCTAAAAAGAGAAAACGACAAACAGATAGTCTGCAAGGAAAAATAAAAGTCAAAAAATAGAAGAAGTTTAGCCGCTGGTCCGACCTGCCCCGGCTGTGCCCTCCAGAGAGCAGCAGAGTTTCTCACACCCTTCAAGCTGAACCTATACGCGTAGCGCGGTTCTCAATCAAAAGACACAGGAGGCTGGCCGGTTGACTGTTTGTTGACTTTTGCAAGGAGGCCACTAGGGGCGCTAGACATAAAAGTTACAGGTCTAGCACCCTAGAGGCCAAAAGTTACACAGTGTACCTTTAAACATTTGGTGAAAACAAATTGAGAAACAACAACAGTAACACTCTGGGCCAGGGACCATAAAGATTGGACTCTGTAGCAATAGAAGAAAGGCCTGTGGTCTGAGGCCAAATGTATCCTGTTCTAGACTGATGGGAGTTTCAGGGTAAAAAGTGAGGCAGGTGATGCAGCCATGATGCCTTTAGCCCACTGCATGGGAGCAGTGCTGTTATCTGGGGTTGCTGTAGTTGGTCAGGTCTAAGTTCAATAACATTATGAGCTCAGAGAATGAGGTCAGCTGACTGCCTGAATATGCTGAATCTTCCCTGATGGTACGGGCATATTCCAAGGTGACAACGCCAGGATTCATCATACTCCAATTGTGAAAGAGTGGTTCAGGGAGAACGAGACTTCATTTTACACATGGATCAGCCTCCATAGAGTCCAGCCCTTTTCCAGAGGAAGTTTCAGCTCCTTCCAAAGATACTAAATAGGATCTCGGTCTGGCTTTATAGAATAGTCCAATGCTTTCCTGTTAGCCATTCTTGGTTACTTGTAGCTGTATGTTTTGGGTCATTATCCGGATGCAAGACCAGCTTCAGCTCTAGACCAATTTCATCATGGCGGCCCAGGTGGGGCCAGCGTTTTTTTCATTGGTATACAGAGCAAAAGCTTAAAGGAATAGTACACCCAAAACATGATTAGCCTTCATTTTCTACTCACCCCCATGCTGAACAACACTCTGGAGTACTTTTTTGATATCTCAAAGGCATCTGGAGACCTGGGAGGCTTCTTGCTGTCTGCTGACATTCAAATAATGGAGGTCTATGGTGCCCGAGGCAGAAAGGTCCATAAAAGTCCACAAAAAACGTGTCAATATTCCTCCATACTGCTCGTCCAATGTATTCCAAGTGTCCTGAGAGGGTAGCATCCAGAATTTACTCGAAACGAAGTCATTTAGAATGTTTTTAGAGCATAAACAGTAGTGTATAGGATTTCCTAAAAGCGCGTTCACGAGTCTACGGAAACCGCGGCAGACCAAACCAGACGAAAGTGCGCAGGTCTCCAGATGCCTTTGAGATATCAAAAAAGTACTCCAGAGTGTTGTTCAGCATGGGGGTGAGTAGAAAATGAAGGCTAATCATGTTTTGGGTGTACTATTCCTTTAAAATAAAAATAAAGGTGCTCTGGTCACATCAAGCTGCTTGGACATGGTCTTATAGCCTTTAGCTTTGATATGCTGTTCAAGAATTTTCTTTCTAGTCGAAGACACTGCGCTTCCTCTGGTCCATGTTGAGTGTGGTACACACTATGTCACCATTAGCCTACTGTATAGGCCCACTGACTGATGTAGACACCTGTGATGCTTATCAGTGGACATACCTGGATTTAAAAATGTCCCTTTGGTCACATTATTTTCTATCTATATCTAGGGGTACCATCATTTTTTTTCCCCCGGCTGGTTTCATAAGTTTATTTTATTTAGTTATTGCGTTAAAGCATAATTGAAAAGTAATGTCTTTCATTTGCTTATTTTCATTTTTCTTCATTAATTCTGTCAGATTGAAGTCATTTTGTGACCATTGAGGATTTCCTTTCATAAAAGCAGAGTACCAACTAGTTTTTCCACTTCTGTAGATATATATATTTGCTTTTCTGCAAAAGCAAATTAGTGGGTTTATGTATAAAAAGCAGATCAGAATGTTACCTGTTGAAACTTTCCTGAATTTATTTTTTAATGACTATATTTCTAGCTTCAAGTCAGCAGAGTTTGGAAAAGCTTTCATCAAGCGATGATGATGAAAGTGAAAAGCTGACATCCAACAAGGTTTGTACAAACTTATTTTTTGTACATTTGAGCAAATGTAATCCAGTTGACTGTGTTTGAGAGATTATATCTTTCATTTCCCAGCTATCCTCTGAAAGACTAAGGAAAAAGCAGGAAAAGACGGTGGCCCAGCAGGCTAAACGAGAACAGTTGAAGAGGCTTCATCGAGCTCAGGTGCTCCTTTTTTTCTTTAAATGGAGATGCTTGTGATGGAGAGCTTGGTGTTGCTGCAAAACACTTCAGCTAAAGTGTGACTGTATCAAATTGTGAATACAGCAGTAATAAAAGGTGAACACTTGGCTTTGTAAATATTTTAGATATTTTCCTGGAAGGTCTCTAAAGAGCTGAGTCTGATGCAGTTCAAAGAGATCCATTTTAAGCTTGTAAAACAGTGTTGAATTAGCAGTTTTGACGAAATCAGTTGTTCCCTCAAATTAACTCGATACGCACACAATGTTTAAACTGTTGCACCGTGACATCACCGAGCAGATGAAGCTAAGGGACCTTGCACTGCTCCACCTTCGGCTTGGAGGGGCCCCATAGATGTTGAGACAGGATTATGATCTGCATCATATGCAGAATCAACTTTTATAGAAAGTTTGAAGGTCATGATGTTAATCCTTCTTCAAAAGAAGTACTTTACTTCATTCTCACATCTCTAAGTTATCCTTAAGGAGAGAACACACTGAATCAGATTTTGCATCCAACCCAACAGAACATCATGTGTGGCGAGGTCATGGCGTTCAGCGCTCATCATGGATGATCACACCCGATGCGATTTTACGCAAGGTGGCTGCGAAGGTCCGAATGAGATAGACTCCAGGTCTGTTTCAGTCGGACTACGCAGCAATTCAGCAGCAATTTGATGGGTCTGACAGGAAGAGAGACGCGGATGTGTTTTACAAAGTAAACCACATCTGCTTTTGGGGGTAATACAGAATAAAATCTATTAATCGCTCAGGGAAAGAGTCAGTTTTGGAGTCGCATATCCATCCAATCCATATCCATATCAGCATGTACAAAGTAGCTCATAAAAGGTTAACATGAGCTATAACTGCTGAAATAAGAGTGCTCTGGTGATAGTTTTTTTGCTGCATTTCTGTGGTTGACTTTGGTATTGTACAATATGCAGGCTAAGGGCAGATAGCCTTCATAGCTGGCTAAACAGCTGCAGCAAATATCTAGCATTTCATAGACATCAATACATCAGTTGATATTCTAATCACCAAGTACAATTAACAAGACATTCATGTTACTTCTACAGAGTTATTTTCCAAGCCTTGGTATGAATAGTCCATCCATTTGGTTTAGCCAAGAAAGTCGGACAACCAGGTCTAGACGGCGGCCATATTTTCTATGACCCTGCAGCCAATGTGGGGCCTTCTACTCTTAATTATGTCTATTCCACTATATATCTAATGTTCCACCTTTTTCTTTTTACTTGCACAGGTGATCCAGAGACAACTGGAGGAAGTGGAAGAGAAACAGCGGGATCTAGAGGAAAGAGGAGTGACAATAGAGAAGATCATTAGAGGGGAAGGTATTTGTGCATACATTCGGAGCAGTCTCCCAGAACTCACAGTTATTATTAGACTGAGCTATTAGAAAACATTAAAGTTTATAATGTGGCTGAGAGAGAAAAATGGACTGAACCGCCCCTTTATGTCAGAATATGCAATTTTCATCAGTAATAAGGCATGTAATCTGCACTTCACCGGAATACTCACCTGGAACATTATCCAGCCAATTGCTAACGCCAAAGTTGCTAGAGACATTTTAAAAAGTGACAAATTTAAATTTTTTACTGCTAACAAAACTAAAAAACAAAATCCCATATTTCGAACCATTTTTCTTGATTAAACCATTTCTAAAAACTTTCCAAAGCATAACCTTTTAGCACTAAACCATTTAGAAAGAGGCATCATCTTATAACTGTCTGGTTAAAAGACTCCATAGTTAATGGTGGCACTCACTCTGGCCACTAAGACTGCTTTGTTGATTCCTCTCACAGTAGACGGCTTTGTTTATGCTGCAGAGAACAGTGAAGTTGTGTCAGACTTGCGTCTATGAGTGGTCAAACTGATGGATTTCTCCTAGTTATGGCCTTGCAGGGCTGAGATAAGTCATTTAGATTAACTACAAGTGTTCTTCCTCTCTTAACTTGTTTTCCTCTAACTCCTGTCCCTAAAGACTCCCATCACACAGAGGAACTTGACGACACCGAGCTCTATCAAGCCTGGTTTAAGCTTGTTCTGGAAAAGAATAGGTTGGCACGCTACGAGTCAGAGCTCATGATCTTGTAAGTAGCAGTAAGGTAATCAGCTACATGGCCAAAAAGCATCAAACAGATTCATTGCCGTTAAGGATCTATTTCTTTTGTTTCTTAGTGCCCAGGAGCTTGCGTTGGAAGACACCCAAAGCCGGCTGCAGCAGGATCTAAGACGCAGAATGGCAATTGAAGGTACGTTCTTAATCTGAATGTTTTATGGTCATGAATAAGGAGCACAGGCCTCATTTTCATCGCTGCTTTTTTATGTTCTTTCAGATACAGATAAGAGTGCTTCTGAGCTCCAAGAGGAGAAGGAGATCCTGGTTGAGATCATGAGGACGGTGGAGAAACGGGATCTGCTAGTCTCCATATTGGATGAGCAGAGGTTGAAGGAGAGGGCCGAGGACAAGGACCTGGAAAGCCTGGTTTTGTCCAGGGGCTACGAGTTTCACTGGGCTTGAGGGAGCAGCATCCTGAGGCAGGAGAAGCTGGAATGAGCTCTGGTTGTGGATATGTTCAGCAAAACCGTTTGCTTTCTAATTGGCCTATTTTAAGTTGGTGTAGATGCACATTTTTTGATAGCTGAAGCCTTTATTTACCCTAATAAAGCTTATTTTTATTTGGCCTTGGGTTGGTATACTTTATGTAGAATCCAACAAGGAACAAAAGGGCTTCAGATAAAAAACTATATATATTCAATAACTGAGGTTGTTGAATATTTGCGATTTGATTTCAAACTTACAATAAACTCAGATACTTTATTGTGGCCGCTTGCAAACCTGAACGCTTTGGGCTGCTTCCAGTTCTAAGACCGTTCCTTTTGTGTTCGACCAATTACTGGTAAACTTTAACTGGCGAGGACAACACTGGACACTTTTCTGAGGTTTATGTACGTTTTGCACAGAGTGAACTGATTTAAATCAAAGTGTTGATTCCAAAAGATGCCTTGTATGTAAAAATCACTGTTTGTTACTTTGCGTGGAGCTGTGCGTCTCACTGTTATTTCTTTTCCATCCTTGATATTTTGTTTAAAGTATTTGCAACCTGACAAAGAAACAAGAGTTAGGATTTCTGCCTGACCTTCTGGCTTACTCTCAGGGTATAAAATAGATGCTCCACCGGTGGGCCATCTTCCAAATCAGAGCCCACCAACCCACTGCAGATGCAGCACATGTTCACAAAATCCAGATGTTCACTGTTTTCTCTTTCTGCTCCACAGTGAATGTTTACTCCTTCCGCCACTCGCTTTTTGTCTGACACTGAAGAGCTTCATGTCTATATATCAGCATTTATGATAATGAGTGATATGTTTACATTTTTTTTTGTCATGAAAAAAGTCAAAATGCCTGTCATTATTTCTCCTGTTATGGACATTTGCTGTTTTTTTTATGTGCTGTGAATTTATTAAAAATAAAAATTAATCTTATAGTATGTCATAAAAGCATGAATCTGTACTTTGTTTTATGTGCATGAAATAGAAAAAAAAGCCTTAAATAAAAATAATTTGATACGGTCTGAAGCATTCTCTTTGGGCAGTAGTTTTTCTGCGAGGTTGATTAAGTCCTAAGAACTGTGGAGACATTATTGATGCATATTGCAGTATATTTATTGGTAGAAATGTGTAATAGTTAAAAAGCCTCTGAGCATAAAAGGAAGTCTTATAATAACCAGTTGTACAAAATAATGTATTAGTGTTTTTGTGTGTGATTGGATGTAAGATTAAATTACATCCCCCCCCACTCGATAAACAACCAATCACATTCACTTTCTTCACTCGTTTAAAGTTGTGCACCACTTGGGAGAAGTTGGAAATGCGACGTTTGGGACAGTCGTTTCCCTACGACTTTAAGGTCAGCTCTAACAGCATCTCAGGATCATCCATTATCAACCTGGTTTCATTTACCCGCATGTTGAAGAGAACATACAGACTTTAACATCAGGTGGGCTGGATGAGGGATGCTAAAAAATAAAGGACAGAGGACCCCGAGGACCAGGGAGAAACTCTGCCACCTACAACCTGCAGGACAGAAGAGGGTCCTCAGGAATAGCAATGATAACCATGGATTATGCTGACCTTTAAATGTCTAAATGCTTTTGCTCTGCAGAATAAATATATATGGTGCAAATATGCAGTGTTTTTGGTTTGGTGTTATCAGTGTGATGCAGAGTCTGTGACATGATTTAGAGCTTTTTTAACATTTCAACTGTCTGATGGTGGTGGCGAAGAAGGTGTTGCAGAATCTGCTGGACCTGCATTGAATGCTGCGAAGCCTCTTCCCAGAGGGTCCATTGTGGGGGCGTGAATGGCTGGTTATACTCCTGCAGCAGTGTGTCGCAGATATATATATATATATACACTATATTGCCAAAAGTATTTGCTCACCTGCCTTGACTCACATATGAGCTTAAGTGACATCCCGTTCCTAATCCATAGGGTTCAATATGACGTCGGTCCACCCTTTGCAGCTAGAACAGCTTCAACTCTTCTGGGAAGGCTGTCCACAAGGTTTAGGAGTGTGTTTATGGGAATTTTTGACCATTCTTCCAGAAGCGCATTTGTGAGGTCGCACACTGATGTTGGACGAGAAGGCCTGGCTCTCAGTCTCCGCTCTAATTCATCCCAAAGGTGTTCTATCGGGTTGAGGTCAGGACTCTGTGCAGGCCAGTCAAGTTCATCCACACCAGACTCTGTCATCCATGTCTTTATGGACCTTGCTTTGTGCACTGGTGCACAGTCATGTTGGAAGAGGAAGGGGCCAGCTCCAAACTGTTCCCACAAAGTTGGGAGCATGGAATTGTCCAAAATGTCTTGGGATGCTGAAGCATTCAGAGTTCCTTTCACTGGAACTAAGGGGCCAAGCCCAGCTCCTGAAAAACAACCCCACACCATAATCCCCCCTCCAACAAACTTTACACTTGGCACAATGCAGTCAGACAAGTACCGTTCTCCTGGCAACCGCCAAACCCAGACCCGTCCATCAGATTGCCAGATGGAGAAGCGCGATTCGTCACTCCAGAGAACGCGTCTCCACTGCTCTAGAGTCCAGTGGCGGCGTGCTTTACACCACCGCATCCGACGCTTTGCATTGCACTTGGTGATGTATGGCTTGGATGCAGCTGCTCGACCATGGAAACCCATTCCATGAAGCTCTCTGCGCACTGTTCTTGAGCTAATCTGAAGGCCACATGAAGTTTGGAGGTCTGTAGTGATTGACTCTGCAGAAAGTTGGCGACCTCTTCGCACTATGCGCGTCAGCATCCGCTGACCCCGCTCCGTCAGTTTACGTGGCCTACCACTTCGTGGCTGAGTTGCTGTCGTTCCCAAACACTTCCATTTTCTTATAATACAGCTGACAGTTGACTGTGGAATATTTAGGAGCGAGGAAATTTCACGACTGGATTTGTTGCACAGGTGGCATCCTATCACAGTTCCACGCTGGAATTCACTGAGCTCCTGAGAGCGACCCATTCTTTCACAAATGTTTGTAAAAACAGTCTGCATGCCTAGGTGCTTGAATTTATACACCTGTGGCCATGGAAGTGATTGGAACACCTGATTCCAATAATTTGGATGGGTGAGCAAATACTTTTGGCAATATAGTGTATATATATATATATATATATATATATATATATATATATATATATATATATATATATATATATATATTAGTGCTGTCAAAATTATCGCGTTATTATCGCGTTAACGCGAGGCCATTTTAACGGCGATAATTTTTTTAACGTGAGATTAACGCTATGTGGTTTTATGGTACAATTTTCCAAGTACATCCCGCTGCAGCCTGCGGGAAGGCGGGGCTATTTTCCCCCAGTCTATGCATTTCTCATAGGCTTCAAGAGCGGAGCTCCTCAAGGAAAAAAGACGCTCATACACTGGGTGGCGCTAGTGCCTTTTCTTTAAGCCCCACCACCAACAAACAAGTTGAGTGTCTGGTAACTAGTAGCAACCTGAAATAGGCTGAGAAAACAGATTACTGAGGTGAAATGGAATCTGCTACGGCACTCTTGCTGTCTGTGTACGCCACAGGTCGGTATCGTGTGTGTGTGTATGTGGGTGTGGGTGTGTGTGGGTGTGTGGGTGTGTGTGTGTTCTCATTTTAGTTAAGAGGCTGAAAAGTAACTTTCTAGAGCATAGACTACCTCCATCTAGTGATGTCGGTCTATTGATTTTGATGTATTGATTGAAAATTGTTCATTATTATCTTGGTTAATTAACATCTAATGTTAACTGTACTACATTTTATAGCAGTAGGGTAAAATGCTTGTCTTTGTTCAAAAGACTGTATTAACTGTAAAGACTGTCTTTTACATCAGCCTGTTTTCAGGGCCTTTTTTTTTGGCTACATATTTGTTATTTTTGGCATAAATCAGTGTCTGTGACCTGTTTTCATTTTAAAAAAAGAACATTGGCACAAACCTAGCCTGTATGTACTTTTTGTATGTCATCGAGAGTATTTAAATGATTTTCAATCAGGAAAAAAATGTGCGATTAAAATGCGATTAATCGTGAGTTAACTCAGGCATTGATGCGATTAATCGCGATTAAAAAATTTTTATCGATTGACAGCACTAATATATATATATATATATATATATATATATATATATTTTTTGAGTTTTTCCTCCAGTAGTGGCTCGCCATTTCAATAGTAGGCTGACAGTAAAAGGGGTGAGACATGCAGAAAAGGACCACAGGCCGGACCCGCGTCGTGTGCTCCAACCTCTGCATCACCCACACGCCTGTCGCAGATATTTTTGATTTATGCCCAATATTGAAGCGTGGCCTGTGCTATGTTTTTTGTATGTGTTTTTACGGCACTAGTGGCCCGTTTTATGGACAGTAGGCTGACAGGAAAGGGAGTACGAGAGAGGGGGAGAGACATGCAGGAATGGACCACAGGCCGGATGCGCCTACATGGAGGACTAAGGCCTCCATACATGGGGTGTGTGTGCTAAGTACCACTGCGCCACCAAAGCATGCCCAGGCCTGGGCTATGTTATTCCACGCCACTACATAAGAGGGACAATAGCAAACTAGCTGTGGGTCTAGACACGGCCGAGGCAGTGTGGAAGTGGGGGCAAGTTTGTGCGACAACAGAGGGACATGAGAGCGAAAAAGAGCGGGGATCCACGTGGAAAAAGGGTCTCAGTGTTCTCGTTCACCTTGCTCTTCTTGCTGATCCATCTTCACGAGTCGTTTTCCACAATGGCGGTCATACAAACAACACATAGTGTAGAGCGTATGTAGATTTGACCAATCAGAGGCCTCCTGTCTGCGGCACTGTCTGCGGTTACCTACAATTTTGGAGAGGTGCAGCAGAGTGGCTGCGACACACATGCATCTGGTTTCTGTATATCAGCATTGAGGAGTCATTGATAATGTTAGCATCACAATCTGTTCCAGGTCCCTAATTATACCAGAAACAGATTCATGAAGTAAATTGACATTTTATTTATTTATCTTTTTGATTTTTAGAAGTTTAATTGGTTCTGCACTTCACTAAAACACATGAAAGGAAAGACTGCTTAACGGTATAACCCGATAGAAAATCTTGATTTATTGAAAAACCCTACCCTATCTGTCTCCTGTGGTTTTATTCATTTTTTTCTCTCTCATTTTTCCCCATCTCTAATTCTTGTAAATCTCTCCCATATATGCGTCTGTTGTATGCGGAAGAGGATTAGGGCCACTGAAAAAAAAAGAAGAAAAAGTTAACTGATTTTTAAATATTATTTTAGTTTAATATTCTCAGAGTTCTGACTTTAATCCCGGAATTTTAGATCTTAATGTTGGGCACCATGAAGGAAGAGATGTGGGAGCACTTAGCATCACTGACAAAGATGTGAGTTGTTTGAGAGAACCGGTGACACAGTGGTGGGAAATGACGCAATTAGGCGACTTTTTACGTGACCGAGGGGTCCACGGTCTTTAGTTGAAGTCAGAATTCTGAGATTAAAGTCAGAATTCTGACTTTTTTCTTATATTATACAGAAATAAAGTCTAAAAATCAGCTAACTTTTTTATTTTTTTCAGTGGCCCTAATCCTCTCCTATGGAAGCCCGTTTCCGCCACTCTGTAAAAAAATTAATAAATAAATAATAATAATAATCTCTTTATAATGAGATAGTATCTCAATATAATGAGATACTGTAGTATCTCAATATAATGGGATACTAACTCAATATAATGAGATACTATCTAAATATAATTAGATAGTAACTCAATCTAATGAGATAGTATCTCATTATAATGAGATGATTTATTTATTTTTTCTTTTACAGAGTGGCGGAAACGGGCTTCCATACTCTTCTGTAGTTGTATTTGAATATCCAACTTAAATGTTTTCATAAATCATAAAAAAACTCAATAAAGAAAATTAAAAAGTCCTAGTTTGCTCCCAGGCCCCGCCCCGTCCTCTTCCCGGGGAGGGGACGGGGCGGGGCCTTCCTCTACTCCAGCCAACCTCTGCTCAAAATGCCTGGAATTCCATTTCCGCTTTAGGGAGGGGACGTTTTTTTTTTTTTAATCACTAAACTTTCTACTGAACTTTAATTTCACGTCTATCTGGACGGTCTGCTTTCTGTTAAATCGGATTAATCCCTGGTTTTCAAACATGGCGTCCTCTCCTCAGAAGTCTCCTTCGTCTCCAAAATCTCCGACGCCCAAATCTCCGTCCTCCAGAAAGAAGGATGACTCTTTCCTGGGAAAACTTGGTGGAACTCTGGCGAGAAGGAAAAAAAAAGAAGGTAAACATTCCCAACTAGGAAAACAATTATCTTTCACCTCCTCTGCTTGTTTAAACCACCCAGTTAGTCGAATAATTTTAACTATTCATGTTTAAGAGCCAAATTGTCGCATTTTAAACCCTGCTAAATTAACCTCCAACACTCAATAAAGTTTAGAAAACTATCCCAACGCGTTAAGCACTTATTAAATGTTGAAGCAACTGAAAAGAAGCTGTGCTGTGCTTGTTTTCATAGCCGCAGGCTGTCTTTGCCCATGTATGGTAGTAAATCCTCCATTACTGTAATATGTGAGGAATGAGGCCTGGCTGAGGAAACTCTCTCCATCCAGCTGGGATTTCACTAAAAGATTTTAATTATTTAAAATGCTCAAAGGATCAACAGTGTAGGTTTCCATCTAAAAATTTATGTTTTATATCAAATATGATTGAAATATCTAAATATACAGAATAATTAGGCTATTAATTGCCCTGTCTTTATGGTGTCATAATGAGTCTATGTTGTTTAATGTCATACTGCAATATGTATAAAAAGTTTATGTTCTGTCAAGAGGCAGTTACAGTGTGTTGTGTTGGTGCAGTGGAAGCACTGCTGCCTTGCAGCAACAAGGTTCTGTGTTCGATTTCCGGCCGGGGTCTTTCTGCATGCAGTTTGCATGTTCTCCCTGAGCATGCGTGGGTTCTCTCCGGGTACTCTGGCTTCCTCCCACAGTCCAAAAACATGACTGTTATGTTAGTTGGCCTCTCTAAATTCTCCTTAGGTGTGAGTGTGTGCATGAATGGTTGTTAGTCTCTGTGTTTCCCTGCGATGGACTGGTGACCTGTCCAGGGTGGACCCGCCTCTCACCCGTAGACAGCTGGAAATAGGCACCCGCACCCCTCAGAAAATGGATGGATGTTCTGGTAAAGAGGCTCACAACACTAATATTTAGCTCATATTCCGCAAAATTGCAAAACTTATTACATATATTTATATATGTGTGTGTATATGTATATATATTAGAGGTGTAATAGTACAAAAAACTCATGGTTCTGTACGTACCTCGGTATGGACCCTACGGTTCGGTACGTTTTCTGTACAGTGCAGAAAAAAACATGACCTAAAGGCTATCCTCAAAGGCAGCTTTTTATTATTTGAATTCCCAGCTGAGATAGCTGAAACTTTCTGTAAAACAAGTGAACAAGCACCATATTGTCAAATATTGATATACATGAAAGGAGTATATTTATAAGTACATGAGTGCCACACATGACCTTTCTGGGTATTTTAACATAGGCTATAATACAAGAGTGCCCTTTTACATTCACGTGGCACGGTAAATTTTTTGGACTGCATGTATTCGTTTCATAGGGTTGGAATGCATTTGGGAGTTGTTATTGGACACTTTTCTTCCGTGTCGTGCCGGTGATAGGGATATCTGGGTGGTGTTGTTTGTTATGTGTCAACATATTTGAAGTTTTCCCACTCACGTAATGAACAGGTGTCGAACAACGACCACAGACAATCTCACAGGGAACCCAAAGTTATCCCACGCCACTGACTTCAATGATGATGGTGGATCTTTTAATTCTTCGCCACTCTCCACTCTCTCGCAACAACACAACCCGACAGCAATACCTTCCCACTGAGTGCAGTTTGTATTTTAAGGTGCCGTTTACTATCTACTATCTATATCCTATTCTATGGACCAATCAGGGCTTGCAGGTGGTATCGCATAAATGAGTCCTGAAGGAAACTCCCGCAAAATAACTGTTCCGCTTCCAGATCAATATTAAACCTCCGTACCGTGTGTATTCTGTATAGCAATGTGTGTATATATATATATATATATATATATATATATATATATATATTAGGAGTGGAACGATTCACAAAATCCACGGTTCGGTTCGATTCACGGTTTCTGGTCACGGTTTTCGATTCGATACATGTTGATTGTTATACCGAAATCCCATAAAAATTTATGAAATTAATGAAAAAATCCCCCAAAAAATAATGGATTCTAATTATTTTAAATGATCCGCGGAAACCCTGGATCATTTCCGTATGTTTTGCTGCTTTGAATTTAATCATCTGGCGCATGCCCTCTACCTTCTCCAAGGAACTCAGAGCGGAGCGGACGGGAGCCTTAGTGGAGGCTGTAGCTTTGCTCTGAGCAGCCGGTCTGGAGCGCAGCAGGGCGGAGCGGGGGTTGCTGACGGAGTATGTGGGATTTCGGGGTTAGCATGACATGTTGCTGTTAGCATAAACAAAACGTGTTGCACAATGCTTGCACACTGTTCCACAGCTTTCTTTCCGCCGTCATCGTAGGTCACTCTAAATGCAAAGTGGTCCCATACAGCAGACCTATAAAGTGCTGCTGGCGCGTCTTCCAACTCCTGTTCTTTCCCACTCGCCATACCCACACAATTCTCCACAACAACTGATTTTTTTCTGCTACACCCGGCTACGCTGCTACGCTTCTTCTTCTTCTTGTTTACTACTGGCGGTTGGCTTTGGTCGCAGTACCGCCACCTTCTGCTCTGGAGTGTAAACGCTTCGCCTATGAGAAAAAGGAGCAGCGCATGAACCGAACGAAACACACGCAAACCGAACCGAGACAGTTGAACCGAACGGTTCGGACGGTTTTCATAAATCGTCCCATCCCTAATATATATATATATATATATATATATATATATTAGTAATACATATATACATATATATCCAATTAATACATATACATGCATACCCCTGTCTGTGCGGGTTTGCGACCGTCCGACACGTAGTCAGGATTTTTTTAAGGTGTGCAACGATGGTTGCAGAATCTCTAGTGGGAGGCGTGGGCGCACACAGACATATTTGACAGTTGCCGAGGCTATGCATCAGAAGTTTAAATTGGCCTTTATAGATTAAGAATGGAATGCAAATACTTTTGTCTATATTTATTATATATCCATGCATACATTATATATATATGTCATTTACATGGCTGTGGAGCTGTTTGACAAATTCCTTTTGTATCTATGCTTCTTTTTCTATGTCTGCTTCTGTCTCCTTGAACCCCAGTGGGCCTCAGCAGATGGCCGCTCACACTGAGCCTGGTTCTGCTGGAGGTTTCTTCCTGTTCAAAGGGAGTTTTTCCTCTCCACTGTCGCTACAAGCATGCTTAGTGTGAGGGATTTCCTTCTAATCAGTGGGTCCATGCAATCAACTGGTTTTCCTCTGGAAAAGATAAAAAACTTTGAATCAATTTGTCTATGTGATCTAGTGAACTGTAAAGTGCCTTGAGATGACAGGCGTTGTGAATTGGCGCTATAGAAATAAACTGAATTGAACTGAAACTTATCTCCCTAGAACTATATATTTTTTTACACTACAAATGCTGTACTTTTGTAAGACGAAATGTCTTTTTGGAAAATGATGCTTTTTACACATCCTGGACCACAACATTGGCTACAAAGAAGAATTTGTTTTTTTAAAACTTTATATCCCATTGACATGAGCCACCTTAACCCTATAATGCCAAATGTATCATATTTGATACATACGGTTTCTGAAATGTTTTGCATCTGACACCTTTTGCATAATTTAATGGTAAAAACTTTGCTCAAAATCCTATTCTACACAATCAGATATACCTGATAACAGCCAGTAGAAGACTACACAAAGAATAATCTTGACTTATCGCATTGTAATAAATTATTAATATCAAAAATATATTTCTGTTTTTTCTTTTTACATATTTTGTTAAAAGGCCAAATAAGGACTTCAAACCAAAAAAAGTAATTTTCTGTTTTGTTTTATTCTTGGATCGGGCTTTAAAGGGTTAAATCCCCTAATCCTGCTGGACATCACTGGCTTAGATTTTTAAAAACGGGAGAATATGTTTACATGTACAGCAAATAGAAAGCACCGTGACCTATAAAACAGTCATTTCCTGGGAACTTTTCCCACATTCCATCAACTCACAGCTTCAGTCTATTTCGTTAAGGATTGATGTGAAAAACCAACAAAAAGTGGTTTACAGCTGTGATTTTGTTTTTTCAGTGTTGTTGTAATTAATTTTTTTTATTGTCTGGGTCTGAATGACTAAGCAACACTGAATAACTAACATTAAAAATATGCCCATCTCCTACCAGCTGGATTCACGGCCAAATAGAATGACTCACAGCTGGATTTCATGTAGTTACAGGCAACTTTAGACAACTGATTATTGCACAAATGTTTTAGGGCGTTATCTTATAAAAGAGATCCAGAAATAATCTGACACCACTCTTTTAAACTATTGTTATTGCTCGGCTTCGTGTGGCTCAATACAATATCTGACTATTTCATATTTTGCATGTTAAGGCCACTCCTAATCTAAAAGAAGAACGTAAAGATTTGATTTGTGTGGTTCAATTTACAAAGATGCTTAAAATAATGATTTCTTGTTGTTTCTACAGTTAACCTTTTTTTTTACCAGCTTAACCTCTTACACCCTAAAGGGGTATAAATAAATTTCTGCCTGACAAAAACACACAAAAGTAAATCACTTATAGCCTCACAGCTATTAGATTTAAGAAGAAACTTTTGGTACGTCTGTAAAGGTAAGATGTCATAGAATGGTTTTCTGGTGTCAGCACCATTGTAGCTTTGACCCTGACTGAAATATTAGGGACAAAATACAAAATATTTAGCATTTTTTGAACCTCACCAAAATTTTCTTTGAAATAAACATTGCAAAACACTACCAAAATATTATTTATAGCACAAAAATGTACTACAGACTTTCAAATCTAATGTTGTGTAAAAATATACCAAATTTGGACTCAATCTGATGAATCATATTTATTTTAGAATGGTATTAGTGAGAAATTTCTTAGGCGGAGGGGCCATTTTGGCACATTTTTCCAAAAATGTCACCAAACTGTGCCAAATGTGTTTTTTACATCAATACTGGGGGTTTGTTAAAATTACGAGGTCATGTAGCAGCTGGACCCGCCGGTGGGTCCGTAGGGTTCTAGGGGTTAAGAAAAATAAAAATGAGTCAAATAATTCACTTACTTTCCTTCTGTTAAGTTTCGCTCCCACACTGTAGTTTATTTTATATTGCATTTGTCAATCATTGTTGCTGTAATCGTTATTAGTAGGTGAGGAGGCTGTGGTCACGGAGTTGATGCAGAGCGGCAGGATAATGCCAGTCATGGGGGATTAGGAGGAGCAGGAGAATGAGGAGAAAGGGATGAAAGGACAGTGGAACAGGAACCAGTTAACAAAACTGGCCGAGTGTGCTGGATTGGGTTGGTAATATGTCACTGCATAGAATTATGTGAAACCCTATATCAGAGGTCACGGGTTAGCGGACCACGGTCCGGATCTGGGCCCACCTGCTGGCTAATCCAGACCCAACCTGATTTAAAACATTTATAAATTACCGCATGTTGTCTGACGACAGAGTCTAATTTCACTTCAATTATCCACTGAGCTGCTGTCAGTCTGGGTTGCTGCTGCTGCTACTTTTAGACACAGCAGGCAAACCTGTGGCAAGCCGTACGATGAGGAAAAAGTGAAAGAAAGTTTGGACTAATCAAACCCAGGTTTAAAGCCTTGCAGGTATGCCTGACGCCCACTTATCTCATTTGGCCATAAAAAAGAAGAAAACTAAACAAAAACAAACGTTTAGGTGTTTTTTAATATATACCAAACTTAATGATTGTTATCTACTTAAAAAACACTTTAGATTAGATAGAAAATGGAAAAATGTTATATATATATTTTTAAATCAAGAATTCAATGTATAATATGGATGCATAAACACCTCATTTTATTTTAGTGTTAAATTAGGTTTAAAGTAACAAATTATAATAAAAAATTTCTCCAGACCTGATTTTTAATTGGTTACCTCGTCTCTAGAGGATTGATGCCAAACCTCTGCTTTTCTGTTCTGTTTTAAGCTGCTTTGAGTTTTATAATCTACTTGATTGGTAAGCTTTTACAAAGTGAAAATTATTTTTTATTTCTTTTACTAAATACATTCAAGGCATGTAGTTTCAGCTGTTGAATGAATGATCTATTGCAAATAAAGAATTGTGTTAAAATAGGGGTCCCACTTGCAACAGGAACTCTCGTGTAAAAGGCCTCTCATAAGGAAACTCCTGGGTGGGATGTTTAACCTCAGCTCGTATCTGTTTGGAGGACTAAATATGACCAAAGCTGGACAAGATTATGCAGCTTCTATACCGCTGCAACGTCCTTTTCTTTCTCTTTGAACTGTCTTGCCACTGAAATGTGTGATATGAATAAACTTGCCTTACCTTCAGAGAACACGGGAAGCATGAAAGGAGATCAGGAAAAAGTCTACAAGACTGAATCAATGTTGAACGAGACAGAGTATTGGAAATACATGAAACTGTAAGAAAAAAAAATGGATAAAAAGATGAAAAATTAAAAAGAAAGATAAGTATAGTGCATAGAAATTGTTTTTCTTTGGCAGCATTTTATCATCAACCCACTAAAACAGAGGTTAGTTTTCAGTGGGCCGCGGTCCGGATCCGCACCCAACCTGATTTAAGATATTTATTAATTACCGCATTTTGTCTGATGACAGTGTCTAACTTCGCTTGCTCTGCTTCTCCTGTTTCTACGGTAAAGCCCTTCATAGCGTCTGGGACCAGGCGACATGTGATACAAATTATTCAATGAGCTGCTGTCAGTCTGAGTTGCTGCTGCTGCTACTTCTAGACACAGCAGGCAAACCTGTGGCAAGCCGGGCGATGGGAAAGAAGATGAGAAAAAGAGAGCAGAGAAAGTGTGGACTGCTGGAAGAACTGCGGTGAACTGGTGAAAGAAAAGTGAAATGGCGTGCTCAAAGATGACCCTGCACATTTAGAGGATGTTTGGCTCAACCTGCTGCTGTGAAGCAGGATTCTCCACCATGAACAGAATCAACAATAAATTTGGATCCAGGCTCAAAATGAGCTCCTTGATATGTGCTTGAGAATGGCTTAGTCTCCGGTTAAACCCAGGTTTAAAGCCTAAAGCCCACTGCTCTCATTAATCCAGAAAAAAGATTTTATTAAAATAAGATCAGGTGTTTTATAAACTTTGGGAATCAGGAAATTGTCTATGTACCAAACTGAACGATTGCTGCTTAACAATTTACATTTTAAAATGGAAAAAGGTTCTTTTTTTTATATATATATTTTTTATTTAAAAAGTCAATATATAACATGGATTCATAAAAACCTAATTTTATTTCAGTGTTAAATACTGTTTAAATAACAGATAATAATAAAAAAATGTCTCCGGACCTTTACTGGTTGTTGATTTTCTTTCAGGGTTTCTGCGGGTCATTAAAAAGTTATTAAAATTATTATTTTTTTAAATTAAGGCCTTAATTGGCATTTAAATACTTTATAAAAACTGCTTCCGGTTGATCGTAAAGCCGTAGGTTCGGAAAAGAAAAGAAGCTTGAGGCGGAGAAGCCAACAAAAGTGGCTGGAAAACGAGGAATTCGGGACACGGTTGCAGCCTGTCAATGGTAAAGATGTTGATGGCATTAAAATAATTTTTAAGAGCATTAAATTAGAGTTACTCATTCCTTTATAAAGCCTGTCTTTATTCAGACTCCGCTAATTTTTCATTGGTTACCCCCCTGCACTAGACCATAATCCTAATGGAAACACCACTAATTAAGCCACCTTTGTATTGTTTTTTTTTGTTTTTTTTATTAATTGTATTCTTCAGGTAAAGAAAAATAAATTTTATGGAGTAGTTTTTCATTACTGTGTTATTATGTTGTAAAAAAGCAGTAACTCTGTTTTCCATAGCTCTGATTCCCTCCTGCTCCTGTATCTAAATAAGCACTTTTATGTTGGACTTCAGCTTTATATCACTGAATGTAGAAAAGGAATATTGTTAAAAGCCTTTTTTAGGTGCTCAGTTGTGTTATTTTCCTGGAGAAAAGTACAGCAGGATTTAGATGTCATTCACTGCTGAAGGCTGAAGGTTTTATCACTCGGTGGAAAAAAGGTCTCCTTCAGCTGGATGATTACTTTGCGTCAGTCGGGATACTGTTGCACAGCTGAGCCCCATATTTATGTTGCCTTTTTTCATCGGCCATTCAGGCAATCACATTATATTCCAGCTCGTTCGTATTCACTCCACACTACCTCTTGTGTATACGCACCGAGCAGCATGTGGGATGTCTTCAAACTGCTCCAGTGATTAGATGGAAAATGTGGGACCAGTCTCTCTCTTCTTGATGGTTGAATAAATTTAAATCCATGCGACGTTTATGGCAGTGGTTGAGAGTGCCTCGAACGGGCAGAAATGACCGGATGAGAGCAGGAGGAGGGGGGGAATAAAGGAATACAGGTAGAAGATGAGAAACAGGACGGAAACTGTGCGACGGGGACTGGATGATATGAAAGAAGAGAAGGTCAGGAGGCTTTTAGAGCAGCCGTGCAGCCTTGTGCTTTGAACGTTGGTGCAAACTGAAAGGACAGCTCATAAATCTGAAGAAGAAATACATTATTCTGTACCCCTGTTGAATATTGAGCAAATGTCAAACTTACTTCTGGGTTTAGATGTTAAACCGGGGCTGATTTCAGAGCACAGTTTGTGGACGATGAGCTGTAGGGGAGAAAGCTGGTCCTGCTGGCTATAGGAGAGGATGCTTGAGGCAGAGACATGGGCTGTGGAGCGCTCTGCCCTCCAGGTAGGACACATCATCACTCAGCGTGCTCTATTTACTGCTGTAGGGGACACGTGTAGCTTTTTTTTTTCTTTTAGTAGCAGTCTTTTTCAGGGTTGCTTGATGGATCCTATTTTACATTATGATGGAGCAAAAAGGGAGTAGCGATGGACTGCGAGGACATTGCAGTTCCTTTCAGTTAAGATTGAAATTAAATCTGCACAATGCATATGATTTGTGTTTTTTTTTAAAGAAGGTGACAAATTAATTTTGCAGCGCGAGAGCTGATTGGGGAAAAAAACCCCTGTGGACCGGCGTAATGTAAAAGCTGGTAAGACTGTGCTAATTGGGACGGTGTTATTTTACTGCAACTGGAATACCGTGTGAGTCTGTGAATTTCTATCTACTGAGAGTCTGAGAGTTTTCTTTTTTATTTCACTACAGTAAAACTCCTGAAAATATTTCTCCGACATGACAAAAAGAAGTTGAGATGATAATGTTACTCAAACATTTGGAAACTTGTGTACATTCACATCAACCAGTTAATCGGTCATAAAACTTTCAGATTCATTTCTGTAACAACCTCAAGATTTGTAGATAGAAAATATACACCGTAAAAAAATAAGGAGAATAACACATCCTAGATCTGAATGAATGAATATTCTGCTTGAATACTTTGTTCTGTACAGAGTTAAATGTGCTGACAACATAATCACACAAAAATCATCAATTGAATCAAATGTATTAACCATTGGCGGCCTGGGTTTGGAGTCACACACAAAAGTAAAGAGGAAAAACACTACAGACTGATCTGACTTTAGTTCAATGTCCTTAAAACAGGTCAAAATGAAGCTCAGTTTTGTGTCTGGCCTCCATGTGCCTGTATGACCTCCCGGTAACGCCTGGCATGCTCCTGATGAGGTGGTGGATGGTCTACTGAGGGATCTCCTCTCAGACCTGGACTAAAGCATCCACCAACTCCTGCACAGTCTGTGGGGCAATGTGAAGTTTGCCCTGCAGGGCTAACCGCACCAGCATATGGTCTCCCAAGGGGTGTGAGGATCTAATCTCTGTGCCTAATGGAGGTCATGCTACCTCTGGCGAGCATATGGAGGGCTGTACAGCCCTGCAAAGAAATGCCACCCCACACCAATGCTGATTCAAACCGGTCATGCTGAAGGATGTTGCAGGTAGCAGATCACTCCACTGTGTGTCCAGACTCTTTGATGTCTGTCACATGTGCACAGTGTGAACCTGCTACCATCGGTGTGCCAGTGGCGAATTTGCCAATCCTGGTGCTCTCTGGCAAATTGTAAGCATCCTGCATGGTTTTGGGCTGTGAGCACAACCCCCATCTGTGGACGTCGGGCCCTCATACCATCCTCATGGAGTTAGTTGGTTTTTAACCGTTTTTGCAGACACATGCACATTTATGGCCTGCTGGGGGTCACTTTGCAGCGCTCTGGCACTGCAACTCCTGTTCCACCTTGCACAAATGTGGAGGCAGCGGTCCTGCAGCTGGGCTTTTTGCCCTCCTACGGCCTTCTCCACACCTCCTGGTGTAATGGCCTGTCTGCTGGTAGCACCTCCGGCCTACCACAGCTCGCATTGATGTTCTGTCCTGGATGAGCAGCACTACTTAGGCCACTTTTGTGGGTCTTAGAGTCTGTCTCAAGCTCCCACAAGGGTGAAAACACCATTCAAAAGCAACCAAAACATCAGCCAGAAAGCATAGGTACTGAGAAGTGAGTCTTGTTAATGGCCAAAAACTTGTTAACTCCATTTGCACAACAGCATGTGGAATTGAGCTCCTGTTCCTTAGTGGACACTTTGATTTGATTGAATTTATATTGTGTTGTTTACATGTTCCCTGTAGTTTTTGAGAGAAATGAAAAGATCGAGAAAAGATCGTCTGACCAGTGAATCGTTCCATCTGGACTTTGTGTCATGAATATGACTTTTAATCTCATCTTTATAACTTTTAAGTAATACAAATGAAAGAAAACCCCCAATGGTCACAGAAATAACTCGAGTCTAACAAAAGTAATACAAACAAAAGGAACAAATGAAAGTTAAAGATTTCTTTTCAGACCACACTTCAAAATTAAACATAAATCAAAAAATGTCTACGGAAAGCTCACTGCGATACACTGCTGCGGGAGTATAACCAGCCCTTTAGAAGAGACTGAAAATAATGAGATCAGAGGGGAACATTAAAGATGTGTCCACTCATTAGCATCACAGGTATCTACAATCTATTAATCAGTTTGTGGGCCTATAAATAGGGCTACAGGTAGTCACTGTGCTGTTTGACATGGTGTGTACCACACTCAACATGGAGCAGGGGAAGCATCAGAGTTTTTTCAGTATTTTAACTAAAATTCATGATGAAGCATTAAAAACTCAGCAGCCCGTCTCAGGAATCGACTGATGTTCAAATAATTGGTAATAAGAGCCATTAGGTGACACCATTGAATGTAGCATACAGAGGTCAACACACCACGCCAGTCACTTCTGATGTAACAAGCCGAAACAAATCTGTTTATATTAGATAACATGGTGCAGTGCTGGTTCAGACAGATAAAAGAGCGAAATAATAGAAAATACTGACTATTCTCTGGCTCCATGTTGCTCTATTATTTACTTCCCTGATTTCCGTCGCACTAGCGACATCATCAACGCTCACTCACCCAGTGTGATGCCGACATCAGACGCGCAGTGGTGGGGTAAAGTCGCCACACAGCTTCCCAGCAGGGGGTCGTCTTTTCAGTGAAATGGAAAAAGAGCTAAAAGCTGATTTTTAGCGGGTCAACCCAGTTTTGAAAAACCAAGGTTTTCAGTGGGAAAGCAGCTTAAAGGGCTGGTTATACTTCCCGCAGCAGTGTGTCGCAATGAGCTTGACGCAGATATTTTAGGTTTATGCCAAATATTGAAGCGTGGTCTGCGCTATTTTATTCCACGCCACAACGCAATCACGAACTAGCTGTGGGTCTAGATACGGCCGAGGAAGTGGAAAAATGCAGGGGGCAAGTTTGTGCGACCACGGAGGGGCCAAAAAGAGCGGGGATCCAGGTGGAAAAACGGTCCCAGCGTTCTCACGCACCTCGCTTTTCTAGCTGGTCCGTCTTTTTCCGCAATGGACGTCATAGAAAAAAAAACATGCCTGTAAGCTACCAAATAGGAAATACGGATAGTTTAAAGCGGATGTAGATTTGACCAATCGGAGGCCTCCTGTCTGCGGTCACCTACAGTTTCGGAGAGGTGCACCAGAGTGTTTCCATAAGGGGCGGGGACATATCTGAAACATACATGCAGATAACCTGGTTTCTGATTATGAATCAGCTTTAAAGGAATAGTACACCCAAAACATGATTAGCCTTCATTTTCTACTCACCCCCATGCTGAACAACACTCTGCAGTACTTTTTTGATATCTCAAATGCATCTGGAGATCTGGGAGGCTTCTTGCTGTCTGCTGACATTCAAATAATGGAGGTCTATGGCGCCCGAGGCAGAAAGGTCCATAAAAGTCCACAAAAAACGTGTCAATATTCCTCCGTACTGCTCGTCCAATGTATTCCAAGTGTCCTGAGTAGGTAGCATCCAGAATTTACTCGAAACGAAGTCATTTAGAATGTTTTTAGAGCATAAACAGTAGTGTATAGGATTTCCTGAAAGCGCGTTCACGAGTCTACGGAAACCGCGGCAGACCAAACCAGACGAAAGTGCGCATTCAGCGTCTGCTCTGCCGATAATGCAAGCGTAGAAGAAGAAATGTGCTGTTTACCTGTGCAAAGAAAGAAACAACGGAAGAAAAATGTCTTAGGACTTCAGTGTTGAGGAAGAGCATGAGTTCTTTGCCGAGCTGAATGCGCACTTTCATCTGGTTTGGTCTGTCACAGTTTCCGTAGACTCGTGAACGCGCTTTTAGGAAATCCTATACACTACTGTTTATGCTCTAAAAACATTCTAAATGACTTCGTTTCGAGTAGTTCTGGACGCTACCCACTCAGGACACTTGGAATACATTGGACGAGCAGTATGGAGGAATATTGACACGTTTTTTGTGGACTTTTATGGACCTTTCTGCCTCGGGCGCCATAGACCTCCATTATTTGAATGTCAGCAGACAGCAAGAAGCCTCCCAGATCTCCAGATGCATTTGAGATATCAAAAAAGTACTCCAGAGTGTTGTTCAGCATGGGGGTGAGTAGAAAATGAAGGCTAATCATGTTTTGGGTGTACTATTCCTTTAAGTCATGTTTATTTGATTTTAGCGTGAGGCGATTGTGAGACTTTTAGGTTAGTACTGTTTGGCACCAGACTAAGAAACACTCGACCTTTCTTAAATATATCCTCATGACTGGTAAAGTCTCGTCTTTGTTTCAAGAAACCAAAAAGTTTAGAGAAGTAGAGTAGGGTGTGTGTTTATTTCTACATATTTAGATGCTCTATTGGATTCAGTGTTATAATAGTCACATCGAGCGAGTGACTGAGGTGGTAATTTGCAAAATAAACCGGATTAGGCACACATCACTGCAAGAATATTCTCATCCCTCTGTGTGATGTGATGCGTGCGCTCCTGCAGACATGCAGGGTGAACGCAACCACTTGTGGATAGTGTTGATTGGGAGGATGTTGTTGTAGTGAGGGTGGAGAAATGCACAGGATGTTCACTCGATGCTCCCAACACACACAGGCAGCAGAGATAGATGAGCCCTGATCAAACCTCCTAAGGTATCCGTCACACTGAGAAGAAAGGCATGCTGGGCTTCTGTAGAGCATGCTGGGAAGCAGGAAGCTGCCTGTTAGCTGACGGTGGAGCACTGCTGCTAAAGGTTGTTTATGGAATTGAGGAAACGTTTAGGGAGTTGTCCAAACTGTTGCTGAAGTCGTTGGGAAATAATAAAAATGAATGAAGTTTTAGCCTAAATAGAGCTGTTTTCTCCCTACTTGTCAAATATATGTTTGAACCCCTTCCTGGATGGATTAAGGGTTTCTACGCTGTCAAGAAATGCATCAATATGTATTTAATACATAATGATACTATTCATGCACAATGGGATGTGTGTGGCTGTAGCAGCTTCAACATCTATGAGCAGCTATTGTTTAACTTGTGTTACAGTCACTGTGTTAAGATTTTTTCACCAAAAAGTAGAAGTCCCGCACTTTGAATTGCATTGACGTGCAAGCGTGTAAGATGTACTTTGAATAGAGGATGGTTTTTTCCAACTTTGTGCACAAGCGAAAGTGAGACGAGTGGTTAGTGGTTCAAAGAAGCTATAGTATAGTATAGCTAATATACTCGCAGATTAAGAAGATTTTATTGGCAAAATGCGTCTAATTTGAAGTTTTTAAGTTTGGGTTCGATATGATTAATCATCTGGCGACCTGGAAAAGATGTATGTATGATTAATTGCTCTTAAACACCATAAACAAAAGACGAGATTGATTATTTATGAATAAAAAATAGTATTTTACCAAAACAGCAAGCATTTTAACATCTAGTTTACTGTGAAATGTTTTTTTTATTCAAATATTTTGAGCAAATAAAGAAAACAACAAAACAAAAACAAAATGTAAAAAAACTAACCCTAAATAAAAAACAAAAAGTAAATAATAAAGAAAACAGATCAATTGTATTCATTCTTATGTGTAAATCTTAATAATTACCATATAAATAAAAATTTAATATAGATTATATGGAAACGTACAAACACACATAATCGAGTTAGTGAGAACTCGTTTGTAGGAATACTTTAAGAAATACTTTAAGCATTTCATCCAACATTAATTAATTGTGAGGAAAAAGTGAAAGAAAGACCATCCTGTTGTGTAAATGAGCTGATCAAACCGTTTTTTAATCCTTTTGATTTTTATTCTTACAATTGGTTTCCCCTCACCATCCTCTGCAGGACTCGCTTGTCAATCATGTTGCCACAGCAGAAACAAACTAAAGAGGAAACTCTAAATAAAACAAAATAACTTCTTTTTTTCTCAATAAACTCTAACAAAGGAAACAAAAATGTTATTTTACGTTTCAACCAAGAAAATTGCTTAACAATCCCACATTTAAGGCTGGCTCTAGTTACATCTCTACACTTTTGGAATCTGCTGCAAACAAACCAAACGTTTTAACTCAAACAGATGTAAAGGTTTGTTGAACTAAACCAATCCTCCTCCTAATCTGTTTATTATCCACTTTACGTTTACTGTTAAAATTTTTTGATTTGTTTCTGTATCTCCTTTCCAAAGTGACCGAGCTTCAGGAGGAGGGGATTAACGCCATCAATCTTCCTCTCAGTCCCTCCCACTACGAGCTGGACCCTGAGGACACCATGCTAGGTAACCCACTCACACACTCATGCACGTCTGTAGACGGATGGTATTTATATGCTAAAATATAAAGACTCATAGATATGGAAGAGGATTTGGGACGCTGAAAAAATAAAAAAAGGAAAAAAGTCAGAATTCTGAGATTAAAGTCAGAATTTTTTTTGTCATTTTATACTGAAATAAAATTTTAAAAACAGTTAACTTTTTTTTCAGTGGCCCTAATCCTCTTCTGTACATAGGTGACAAAAGCATGCAGATTGTTTACTGATACCGTTACTGTGGTGTTTTGATGCTAAGTTCAAACGCGTTGTGAAGTAAAATTAATGTCAGCTTTCATCTGCTCTCATAACCAGCCTTTGGAAATTCAAACACTTGATCTACTTCTGTTCATTATAAATTTGTAATCTCTGACCTTATGAACAAGAGGCCAGTCTACAGGTGTGTTGTCACGACATTTGTTTTATTTTTATTTTTTTATTAATATGAATTGTTTTCAGGCAGTTGTGAGTATCCAGATTTTTGTAAGAGAGGTTTAAAGGAATAGTACACCCAAAACATGATTAGCCTTCATTTTCTACTCACCCCCATGCTGAACAACACTCTGGAGTACTTTTTTGATATCTCAAATGCATCTGGAGATCTGGGAGGCTTCTTGCTGTCTGCTGACATTCAAATAATGGACGTCTATGGTGCCCGAGGCAGAAAGGTCCATAAAAGTCCACAAAAAACGTGTCAATATTCCTCCATACTGCTCGTCCAATGTATTCCAAGTGTCCTGAGTGGGTAGCGTCCAGAATTTACTCGAAACGAAGTCATTTAGAATGTTTTTAGAGCATAAACAGTAGTGTATAGGACTTCCTAAAAGCGCGTTCACGAGTCTACGGAAACCGCGGCAGACCAAACCAGATGAAAGTGCGCATTCAGCGTCTGCTCTGCCGATAATGCAAGCGTAGAAGAAGAAATTTGCTGTTTACCTGTGCAAAGAAAGAAACAACGAAAGAAAAATGTCTGAGGACTTCAGTGTTGAGGAAGAGCATGAGTTCTTTGCCGAGCTGAATGCGCACTTTCATCTGGTTCGGTCTGCCTCGGTTTCCGTAGACTCGTGAACGCGCTTTTAGGAAATCCTATACACTACTGTTTATGCTCTAAAAACATTCTAAATGACTTTGTTTCGAGTAAATTCTGGACGCTACCCACTCAGGACACTTGGAATACATTGGACGAGCAGTATGGAGGAATATTGACACGTTTTTTGTGGACTTTTATGGACCTTTCTGTCTCGGGCGCCATAGACCTCCATTATTTGAATGTCAGCAGACAGCAAGAAGCCTCCCAGATCTCCAGATGCATTTGAGATATCAAAAAAGTACTCCAGAGTGTTGTTCAGCATGGGGGTGAGTAGAAAATGAAGGCTGATCATGTTTTGGGTGTACTATTCCTTTAATGGTTGGTGCTCACCGTACAGACACAGCACTTTAAATAGCAGTTTATCTTTTTTAATCACATGCATGGTTAACTAAAGAATAAAGATTGCATATGTTTTGCAAAATTTAACAAGGACTTAAAAGTCCAAAGTAACACTTGTTTAGCTATGTAGTTGGTTGTATTGGGAACGCACTCTAAACTTTGACCACCGACTGCAGTGGCTTGTGGAGAAGGTTTAGTGCCAGCTACTGTTGTCTGTCTCCTGGTTATTTAATACATATAAGCTATGAAGTGTTATTAAAAGAGTTTGTCCCGAGTGATCTCTTCTCAGGGAAAAGAACCGGAGAGATAGAGCGTCAAGGTGCAGACACAGCGCCTATCTTTAACAGACAATGTACCTTTAAGGCCAGAACACACCAGTTCCAATTTTGCGTCCGATCCGACAGAAAATCATGTCGGTCGAGGTTGTGGTGTTTTTTGTTCATTGAGAGTCAATGGTGATGGTCACACCGGACACGATTTTACACAAGGAGGCTGCTTAGGTCCGACTTATTCGGACTACACAGCAATTCAGCTGCAATGTCATGGGTCTGACAGGAAGAGACCCGATTTCAGAGTAAAACACATGGATACCAATGAGTCATTAACTTTATATTTGATGTATTCATTAGAGGAGAACGAGGTGCGCACCATGGTGGACCCCAACTCCAAGAACGATCGCAAACTGCAGGAGCTCATAAAGGTCTGGATTTTAAACCTCTGAATATTTTTAATGTTTTTATATCAGTAGGAGGGCAGTTTAGACCGGGGAACCCCAGGGTTTATGGAGGGCCCAAATATCTCATGAAATACAGAAATGTGAAGGAAATATATGCACTATGGAATTCAGTAAATTTAAAATGTATCTATTTATTTCTCTAATAAATGACTCAAACATTGTTTTTATTATTTTCAAATGAATATTTATACCATTAAAATGTAAAATGGGTCATTTAAATGATTGAATATCCCTTGAAATAATCAAAATGATAAATTAAATGATCAAATGTTATTTGAAAATCTTAGGAAGTTTTAGGGAGTTTCTGTCTGTTTTATTATTATTTTTTATAGAGGTCACACAGCAGAACAGCAATAACAGATGTCTGTTATTATAATTACAATAACAACCATATTTAGTTTTTTTTCTTATTTGTTTTCATTTTTGATTAAACTGGAAGCTAAATTGTAATATCTAAACAATTAAAAATCAATGTTTAATTTTTCTTATTGCTGTTAAACTCAACAAACGGGTTAAAAGCTGGAATACTATTAATTGAATAAATATCTGTACATGTTTAACTTGTCCTTGAATTTGTGATCCAACTTTTCCTTCTTTCTCTGGGATGTAGGTGCTGATTGATTGGATAAATGACGTCCTGGTCGGGGAGAGGATCATTGTGAAGGATCTAGCCGAAGATCTGTATGATGGACAAGTTCTGCAGAAACTATTTGGTGAGAGTCTGAACTCTCACATCATTTAACCCAATTATTTTATTTTAGCACATTTTCTTATCTTACTCTCTAATCTTATTATTTAAATTTTAGACTTAGACAGATTTATGCGTCATTTTGTATACACAAGCGTAAAACAAAAAGAAATTTAATAAAAAAATTAAATTACAGTATTTTCCAAACTATAGAGCACAGCCATAAGCCACGCCCACTAAATGGTTTGAAAAAAACTTGAATTTTACATATATCAGGCGCACCGGGCTATAAGCCAATGATATGTACTTAACTGTCTCCCACCAAACCTGTAGGGGGAGCTCTACATACAGCCCCTAGACTAGCGACCAAGAAGAATGCTAGCTCCCGTTAGCTTGTTGGCTCGCAGCAGTAACAGCTTCTAATGAAAGATGGGGCTTCATCAGCTCTTTGTTTCAGTTCTGCAGAAGTTGAGCCCAGTCTCTTCATTGGTTCTGCAGCTCTAATGCGGCTAATAAATCGCAAAATCTCTGAATTCGGAACATTTGTTCTCCGTGGTGCCTGCTGCTAGCATGTTGTACTTAAATGAAAATTAGCTCCTTATTCTTTCATTTCCAACTTTGACTTCCCTCTCTGACGATTAGGAAAAATCTACAGAAAAGCTGCACCTTCTTATAAGCTGCATGGTTCAAAGGTTTGGGGAACAAAGTAGCGGCTTATAGTCCAGAAAATACGTTAATATATTTTTTTCTTTGGAGGCATTTAATACGGAACAGCAACCCAGCAGTAATGCCGGTGGGGAAAAGTTGGGATTCAGCCCAATGGCGTAACAACACAACAATAGGCCCGTAAGCAACATTATCTGGGTGGACCCCTTATGACGTACAACACGTGATAAAGGTTCAGGATACGGCGACAGTTTCATAAATCAGCCAAGTAGATACAATTATGCAATTCTGCGCACCTTGAGTGGAACCATTGGTGACAGCGCATCACCACATGTTCTTAAGTGCTTATCGAACCCAGGTGGGTTTAAGAGGAATTTTTCTCACCATTGCATCTGCAAAGAGACGTCCTAATGGACAATTACATAGGGGACCCACCAGGTGTCAGTGATTGGGCCCATAAGCAACTGCTGTCTCTGCTTACCGATATTTACGCCACAGATTCAGCCACACGATTCTCTCAAACAAAAGAAATCAAAAAATGAAAATATCATGTAAATGCTTGAAAACTCAGCATGTTCTCAAGGATTGGACTGCCTCCATTACTTCTGTTATTGTGATGCTTTCAAGTCAATGTTCTGCAAGCTGTGCTGTCAGGCAGCCGATCTTCCAAGCAGTTGGTTCTGCGTTCCCTTTTTTTCCTGTTTTAGTTGTCCTAGGGCTGCAACTAACAATTATTTGTCTAGGACTGAGATATATATTTTCCAACATTCAGCTTTTTTTTTTTTCACACCGAACATTCGGCAGCTACTAATGGCAATGTGGAAGAAGCCGTTTTTTAATCTGCTGGACTGGAATGTTTGATTGTTTAATAAGTTTTTTTTTTTTTTCTTTTTTTATTCAGAAGGATGTAACATTTTCTATCACTGTGTCACTTTGGTCATTTAAATGGAGAAAGAAAAAGCAATGTTAGCCCCAAGGATCAGCCTGGAAATATCAGCGGCACATACCAGAGATAGTTTAGACTTGTATCAAAGTGATCACTGTTGGCATTGGCCTTTAAAAATCTGTGCCGATTGATCTCTAATCAGTGTATATTAATATGGTTTTACCACTTAGCAATACTTTGAATTTAATATAAGAATATATATATATATATTTTTTTTTATTATTATTATTGATTAACTCTTAATTCAGAGAGGAAGGTCAGCGGAAAACTTCATATTTCCTGACCAAGATGGAAGGTTGCTAATTATAAATAACATGAGGAAAAAAGGAAGAAAAAAATGTATAATTTAGTTTGATTTACAAGTTTCTGTTGATGGTTTGCAGAAAACGGCACGTTTGAAAATGAAATGCCATTCATCTGACTCAATCTGAACTACATCACAAGGTGCTGAAGCTAAATATTTAAAATCTCTTTTATTGAAGGCTGGATCTCTCTGGACTCATTACACAGAAAGTACACAGAAAGGATTGCTTGTTTGGTGCATAGGATGTCGGTTTATTGCTGGTTTATTTGCTGGATTCTCCTGATATAGAAGAAACTAAGTGGAAAACCTGATTGCTGTTTAGAAACTGTGAACTCCACCTGTGGCCTTAAACTCTTTTACTTCTGTTACAGAGAAGCTGGAAGGCGAGAAACTGAACGTGGCAGAGGTGACCCAATCGGAGATCGCCCAGAAGCAGAAGCTGCAGACGGTTTTGGAGCGTATAAACGAATCGCTCAAACTGTCCACCAGGAGCATCCGCTGGAATGTCGACTGTGAGGAGCAGATGAAACATTTTTATTTATGTAAAATAAAAAAAATAGAGCTGCTTAACATTTCAGGCCACCACCTTTAACTGATCTTTAAAAAGCTTGAGATGCTGATTCCTATTTTCAGCAAATACTGATATTTGCTAGAAATCTAAAAGTCTACCCAGAAAAGGGTAGACTGCCTTTTCCAGGTTGGGGAGGATGTACTACCCCTAGTGGAGGAGATTAAAGATCAGATTATACTTCTGCATCCGCACACATCAAATGTTGCTTGGGTCTGCTCGCGAACCAGTTTTGCTGGTATGCTTCTGCACCATTGGTCTGGAATTTCAAGGGACGCACAGAGGTTTCCCGCCAAAGCGTGGGGGGGAGCCTATTGGAGAACTTTTGAGAACGGCAGATGGTTAGGAGAATTTCGTTTTGGCAGAGCAATTTTTGGCAATTTGGTCGTAGTTGTCAATTGTAGTTGTTCCTCGTTTTTTTAAAATGGTGCGCCCCGGCACCGAATCGAGAAGGACAACCACACAGAGAGCCGGAAAGGCATACCAAGGACCAATCACAGTTGCTTTTTGTCTGCGTACTTCCGCTTAAGGTCTGCGCGGGTTTGCGATCCTCCAACGCATAGTCAGGATTTTTTTGAGGTGCGCGATGACTGTTGCAGATCCTCAGCGCGGGGGTGTGGTCACACACGGAGACATATTTGACGGTTGAAGAGGCCATGTGTCACAAGCATAAATTGGCCTTAAGGGTCATGTTCATGAATGAGGGGAAGATGCAGCGGAAGATCGATTGGTGGATTGGTGCGGCGTCTGCTGTCAAGCGTGCACTATACCGGTCCGTTGTGGTAGAGAGAGCTGAGCCAACAAGCAAAGTTCTATATTTACCGGTCGATCTATGTTCCTACACTCTTCTATGGTCATGAGCTTTGGGTCATAGGGAAGAATCAGAGTAGAGCCGCTGCCTTCCTTTACATCGAGAGGAAACATTTGACGCGACTCAAGCATCTAGAAACATATAATAGAATTCAAGTCTATTGTCAATACATTGTGAAGTACAAAGCAACGAAGTTCCCTCTTTATCTAACCAATCCCCTTGGGGAGTAGTAGGCCACCATTATGCGATGCCCCAGAGCAGCGTGGGGGTTAAGGGTCTTGCTCATGGACCCAGATTGCAGGTAGTTGGGATCGAAACGGGAACATGAAACCTTCTCAGAGCATAAGTGCACAGCTCTAACCACTAGGCCAAAACTTACCCCTCCAAATGGTTAGGATGCCTCCTGGACGCCTCCCTGGTGAGGTGTTCTGGGCACATCTCACCTGCCGGCCTAGGAACGCCTTGGGATTCCCCCAGAGGAACTGGCCCAAGTGGCTGGGGAGAGGGACGGACATATTTTCATTATAACAGTTGATGTAAAATCAAAATTGAATATAAAAAAGAACAATATCTTTACAGTAATAGAAATTAGTTTTAACTACTTTTAAATGTCCATGAAGTTTAGATCATTGGTAGTGGCTGACCTTCGCAGAGATGCATAAGATCAGTGGTTAAGATCAGTTTCACATCTCCAAAAATGTTGAAATTCTTTGCTGACTAAAAAGCCAATAAATCAGTGCAACTTCACCTCTACTACACGCCCCTTTTATAAATAGTATTGATTACAAACACCTGGAGCAGGTTAACCAGCGTGGGAAAGGATACACCTGGTTATTGTCATTTTCCAAACCAGGATTATTTCATGAGGCAGTTTTGTTCTGTTAGCAAAACCAATCAAAGTTATCCCAACCAGTAATAAAAGATAAAATATCATCTGTAGATGAGCAGCAGCACCATGTTGTTTTATAGTAGGCTTAAAAAGAAAACAGACAAGTAAAGGTTTTGTTTCATGAAGGGACCTAGAAAGTTTGCGTTTTAGATTTAATGCCTCTATCTTTGCTGAGGTGTTTTCATTTATTTACTCCTCGATGAAAATCAACTTTTTATTGTCCACAAAGTTTAATCTGTAGCCTGTTGATTTCCGTTTTCTGGTATTTCACTGTTAATCATTCTCCTGTTTGCTGCTGAATAAAAAAGATACTCAGCTGATCAGTGGAAACTTGAGCGAAAAGAAAAAATGTGGAGAGAAGAAAAACAAACTGATTTTATTTATTTTAGAGGAAGGAATTAGAAATGCGGTGAAAAAAAAAACAAGAAAACAACGGAGAAAAATAATTGATGGAGTTATAGCAGTACAGCACATTTTTAAATGCATTGCTTTCTAAATGAGAAATACTTTGACATTCTTAGCAGTTTCTCTGCTGCAGTTGTCGTCCTTGAAAAGCTATTGTTGTGAGATGCCCTCAGAAATGCTAAGGAGCACAGTCGATAACATGGAAGGTGATTGATTTGGCTGTCCTTTTGATTTGAGGAGCTTTCTCCTAATCAATTCGGTTTTGTTTTTCCCCACCTTTCATCTCCTCTTTGATGTAGTAGAAATGCCCCCGTCCTGAATTAGCCTGCTCCGATCCTTACACGCAGGGATGATGTAAAGGACGCTCACTTTGTGATGCGACAATGCTGCTGGCTTCACTCTAAAGCCTCAGACTCTTAATTGATCTTTTAGTTGGTTTCTGGATGACAAACAATATTTACTTGGCGTTTTTTTCTTTGCAGAGAGGAGCTAATCAGGAGCTAATCATGTACTCGTTTTTTAAAGGTACACTATGCAACCGGTGTTGATTTTCCAGTGAGGCTCCCTCCAGAGGGCGAAAGTAAAAGTGCACTGTCGTAAATATGCACAGCTGTTCTCCTGGTTTCTCCGTCAAGCCAGGCGCGGTTGTTTTGAGCTTAGCAGCGAATGACTAACGCTGCGTTCACACTGGACGTAGCTGGCGCGACAGAAGCAGCGAGTTTACATGCAAAGTCAATGGTTGACGCGCGTCAAGGCGCAACAAAAGGTCCCGCAGCGCGTTTTGAGCACCAGGCGCAGCACGTCTGAGCAGCTGAAGCAGCGCGTCGGTGCGTTTAACACAGGGAGAGAGACACAGCGCTGATGATCACTCCTCTTAAACAGTTTATTGACGCCTAAATTAACTTAAAATGCAGAAATCTGCCGGCAGAATATGCAGTTTGGATTATTTAGATGAAAAACACCTACCAGCTGCCGCGGTGAACCGCTGCTGATGAAGGGATCCATACTGTTGGCGCCCCGCTGGTATGTGGGGGTCTGAGCGGCTCCGACAGAAAAAATATTGAAGGCAGGATAATAATCTGGATGAACTGACTGCACTGATTACGTTTTCAGGTGTATTTTCTCACTTAAACACATATTAAAACTACTTTATTCCCACTGATCACAGCAAATATAGCTGCAAGGCAGAGAAAGGATAGTGAAGCTCCGCCCAACGCGCCTCAGACACAGCCGGAGCAGCAAAGCTGCTTCAGCCACGAGTCAGAACTAACTGGTACAAGCAGCAAAAAGGAAGCAGCAGACGCGATTTTGCTGCTTTTGCTGCGTGAACGTAGCATAACTGCACAAATATCGCCACTGTGCTAGCAACGAGAATGCTTTTAACTGGGGGGTGTAGCAGTTCTCGCCGTAAAGCAAGACTGACTCTCACGAGACTTCTGAGCCTGTGGGTGCGGGTCGGTGCTCCTGCAGTTGCAAGTGCAGTATTTCCCCCACAGACCACCAGGGCGGCCGAGAAAACCTTTGTTCAACCTGAAATGACTCATTTAATCATCCAAAACGTTATGGAACACATTAATTAACTGAAAAATGTTGCATAGTGTCCCTTTAAAGTCTCATAAACACCATGAAAACAGCACTGTAGGGAAGAAATACATGCAACCTTTCTGGTTCTTTTTCTGTCTTATTTTCTATTCCTCTCTTTTAGAATAAAAACATATTTCATATCACCCAGAAATGTCAGTTATATACAGAAATATACTAAAGGAACACAAATTTTAAATTTCACAATTTTCAAATGGTGATTTTATCCATTAAAAGTGCTTTAGGAGATCTTGGAAAAACGGTTCCAGCAAGCAATATTTTTGAACATACACAACAATGCCTCTCCCTTCAGACCACCCCTTGAAACCACGCCTACAAAACACATGAACGAGCATGCTGTCTGCAGCGTGTCTGCGCAGCTGAAGCGGCACATTGCTGATTTCTGAGCTGGCAGGGAGACAGGCAGCACTGCTGATGCAGAGCGCTATGATCACTCCTCTGAAACAGTTTATTAACGCCTAAATTAACTTAAAATGTCGAAATCTTCCGGCAGAGCATGTTCGCTTTTATTATCCTGGTGCCTGCAGTTTGGATTACGTACATGAAAACCGCCTTCCAGCCATGTGGACATGACCGGGCTATAGGCTGCTGTTGAATGGGATTCCTAGTGACAGTGCACCGCCGGTGTACAGGGGTCTGACCGCTCCGACAAATGATATTTGAAGGCAGGATGGTAATCTGGATGAACTGACTGCACAGATTACGTTTTCAGGTGGACTTTCTCACTTAGATTCAAACTACTTTTTACCCACTGATCACAGCAAATATAGCTGCCATTGTTACAGGCAGAGAAAGGATAGGGTAGCTCCGACGCGGATCAGACCCACATTTTCCACCGCTCATCCAGAGCAGCAGAGATGCTTCAGCTGCGCATCAGAACTAAATTTGTACAAGCATCAAAAATGAAGCAGCACGCAAGTTTTTGCTGGTCTTGCTGCTTTATTTGTGGACGTAGCATAACAGTGGCTAGCTTCCAGCCATGCCGTCCTGCACGAACATTCGGGGGGTCGATTCGTTCATGTGTCAGGGTACGCGCACAGGGGGGAGGGACAAGCAGACAACCATGATTGACGGGTCATGGAACCAATCGTATACAACGGACCATCTTTTGTGATTGGTGGACACTTCTCATTGATTTCTCACTGTAGAGGGGACCATTTATTTTAGTTTCACTTCCAGACCTTCTATTTCACTGCTTGCTAAGCGGCTGTGGGGAGATCTTTAGGCCACATGGTAAAAAATGCATCAGAAAACATCTCCTAATGCACCTTTAAGATAGAAAAATAACCCTGAAACTCAACTAGCTCCATGTGATTAAATTACATTTATTGCATAATACCTGCCATCAAGTATATACATTAGCTGTTATCATCATCACTGCCTGTCTTCTTTATTCAGTTTTTTATTTGCCACACTGGATGCTTCTTTAAGCACTAATGCTGCAGCATATTAAAGTCCAGACTTTGACTAGGACATTCCCGGAACATTTCTGATTGTATTTTTCTTGTACATTAGAAATGGTTTGGAAAATACTCTGATTATTTTTGCCTGGGTTTAGAATTAGTTCTTAATTTTGAGGCTGCCGGAAACAAAATCAGTATGTAAAGAGGCAAGTACATTCTTGCCACTCTTAAACAATTTAATTGGATTTCACCCTCGGTTGAAGCAGCATAATCTCAGTGACCCCTTAGAAAAAAATTGACCTGAATATAGGACGACCCAGAATATAGAACGATCCCCTCTTCCAGGACCAGTTTTTAGGAACAAAATTAAAAGACCAAAAAAAGGGACTGATAAACCAATTTTATTTGGTTTAAATAACTCTTATATTGAAGTGCTAGCAATTTCATTGAAATAATATTGCATTGAAATATTTGTGCAATTAAAAAAAAAAACGTAAAAACAAAAACACAGTAATGACCCTTAATTGAAATGATGCAACACGTAAACTCAAATGAAATCTGGAATTTGCTCACGGAACGTCTCAAAAACCTGCATTAGGCTTTTTCTCACAGTCGTCCTCCACCTCGCTGCGCTCGCTGTCCCTCCTACTCTGACCCTGCAGCTCTGCTATTTTTTAATAAGCTTTTCTTTTGCTGTTTGCCTATTTTAGAGGCCTTTTTTGCCATCTTTTGATATTGGACTCTGTAACTCTGTATTTATTTCCTGCCTGATAGTGGTTTGATGCCTCCGCTGCGTTGACCACCATTATCTTTAAAATTGGCGTCATAACTCCGCCTCAAATGTCTACAAATCTCTCTGGCTTTTGTAGAATCCTTGTCACTTATTTTCTGTTGCGATAGAAATAACGCAGCCACAGGGAGGTCACTGGCTTTACAAAAAACTAGCGCCCTCTGCTGTTAGGTTCGTTTTGCGACCCCAGATAACTGTCAGCCTGTATAGTTTGTTAGACCCCGATTATAAGACGATCCCACATTTTCCACATTACTTTTAACGAAAAAAAACCTTGTCTTATATTTGGGCCAATATAGTACTCTTTGTAATTAGGGGAAAACAAAAAAAAACAATATTATGCTACATTCACACCTAAAGCAGCAGAGACAGCAGGAGCAGCTAGATTATTTGCAAAGTCAATGGTTGACGTGCATCAAGGCGCAGCAAAACGTCCCACAGCGTGTTTTGAGCAGCTGAAGCAGCGCATTGTAAGCTTCTGAGCAGCTGACACGCAGAACACGCTGCAAACATGGCTGCTGCTTGAGTTGGAAAAATTTTACTTTTGCTGCTCAAAGCACAAAATCAATCAATCAGAGAAGCTGATCTGGGAGCTGGCAGTTTGACAGACACAGCACTGCTCATGCAAATCGCCATGATCACTCCTCTGAAACAGTTTATTAACGCCTAAATTAACTTAAAATGCCGAAATCTGCCGGCAAAACATGTTCGCTTTTATCATGCCTGCAGTTTGGATTACATATATGAAAACCGCCTTCCAGCCGCCGCGGCAAACCGCGAAGATGCGACCGGGCCGTAGGCTGCTGTTTAACGGGATTCCTGCTGACAGCGAACCGCCGGTATGTGGGGGTCTGAGCGGCTCCGACAGCGAAATAATATTTGAAGACAGGATGGTAATCTGACTGCACAGATGAAGGTTTCAGGTGGACTTTCTCACTGAAAAACATATTAATAATAATAATAATACATTTTATTTAAAAAGGCGCCTTTCTGGACACTCAAGGTCACCGTACAAAAACATAAAAAGTGTCAGAAAAAATAAAAATACTAATTATAAAGACATTTAAAAAATACAGAGGCTGTGACAGTGAAATTGATATTTTTAAAGAGAATAAGCAATCTTGAACAGATGGGTTTTGAGTTGCATTTTAAAATGGAGAATTGAGTCCGTATTTCGAAGTTGGGGTGGTAGGTGGTAAAACTACTTTTTACCCACTGATCACAGCAAATATAGCTGCCATTGTTACAGGCAGCTACGGCAGCTGCGCTTCAGAACTAAGCTTGTACAAGCATCAAAAATGAAGCAGCACACGCATTTTTGCTGCTCTTGCTGCTTGCGGTCTGAACGTAGCCTTACAGTTTCAAGAGGTGGGATTTCGTAAAAAGCAGCAAATCACAGGCAGTTTTTTTGCTCCGGTTGGCTCCACCTTCAAAGTGACATGAGCCAAAGAAACGGGTCCAAATGCGAATAGGAGGGAATCTACAGGAGCATGCAAAAGCCAGAGAAGGAACATGGACTCATGGTTGTGACATATTGGGGGTCTCATGGTATAAAATGTTCAAAATGCGCATGAATAAAATAAAAAAATAAAATGCTCCTATCTATATTATAAATGTATTCATTTATTTAGTCTGGGCCTAAACTCAGCAAGCTGCTCCTTTTTTGTTCTCCTCTCAACATCAGCGGTTCATGCCAAGAGTATAGTTGCCATCCTGCACCTGTTGGTGGCGCTGTCACAACACTTCAGAGCACCAATCAGATTGCCAGACCACGTTTCTATTCAAGTAGTGGTAGTCCAGGTTGGTACCATTTTTATTTGTCTCATATTCACTTTGTTTGCTGAACTTTATTCTGTTTTGTTGTCTTTTTTATATATCTATAAATGTCTTTAGGTTTGTTATTTTTGGGTTTTTAATTTCCACCATGAAACACCATTTTTAATTTTTTATTTATTCACTTTTTTCTGCTCTCATTCAGCTGTCTCCCTTTGTGTCTTTCAGAAGAGAGAAGGCATCCTTCAGTCCAGGCAGATCCAAGAAGAAATCACTGGCAACACAGAGTGAGCGCATGTCTTTGTGTTAGCCCCTTCTGCACCTCAACGCACTCTCCTCTGCCACCGATAGACGCTTGTTTCTGCTAAAAAGACAGCTCTACACAGATACTTCTGTGCTTACGAAGCGCAAACATCTCATCTGTACCTTTTTTGGATTGGATGTTGAATCCCTTACACGTCTAAACAGAAGATAACCTGTTTAAACAGGTTAAAAATGAGCACATCTTTGTGCCTCACTTAAAAATTTCTGATCCCAAAATAATTGTTTGAAAATAAGGAATATTTCTATAGATGTAGTCTAATCAGAGCTTCACTAAATCGGTGATCAGAAATCTGATTGATGCAGATCTGAAAAGAAATAACCTTGAAGTTTGTCTCCAAATTACAAAAAATAAAATAAAACAGGCAAACCAAAGAGTTATATTGTATCTTAAAGCTTTTTATATATCTGCATATTGATTAGTGGGAAGAAAACACTGGAACTGTGCAGATTTTTCTTTTTACACTGGAAAAAAGATCTAGAAATAAGTCAAAATGTCTTAAATTAATTGTATTTACCCTTAATTTGAGTAGGTAAGTGAGGTGATTTTTTTAACTCTTAAAATAAGATAATTAGATAAAATGCACTTGAAATAAGACAATGCAATGCAGTGCAATTGTGTTTTCTTATTTTAAATGTAAATTGTTTTGGTCATTGGCAAAATGTCGCTTTTAAGAACAAATTCACTTATTTTAAGAAAAAATGACTTATCTAGATTTAGATTTTTTTCCAGTGTATATAGAGCATGCAGCTTTGAAATGAACAAAATGTCTTTTCAGTTGCTAGGACGTTTAACCTAAAATGTTGTTTATGTTGCTCTCGGAACGACATATTTGATTGCAGCCCCCTCCCCTCTGAGCAGGTGTCACTCAAAGGTGAAATGACGAACATTTTATCTAAACAAGCGATGCTTTAGCTGAAAAATTAGACAATTTCAGATGAGCAGAGCCTCTCTTGGACTTTTTGTCTCCCCCTCCCTGTGAGGCTGTCCTGCAGCCTGACAGCACCAACAAGGGAGATAACAGCAGGCCAGCACTCACATGCACTCACATTTGGTCATGGTGGATGGGTAGACTGCTAATAAACACTCCCACACACACACACACACAATGGTGGTCACAGTGGAAATTACCACACCACCAGGACCGCTGCCCAGACCTGCCCGCGTTTGCCATCAGAGATTACACCGTGAACATGTGTGCGTGCGTGTTTGTTTGTCTGTGCTGCTGCCATTTCTCGCTGGCCTGCCCGCTGCGATATCGTTCCCTTCGGGGACACTCATGCTGCAGCGATCCCTACCCTCCAGAACCACCTGAGCCTTTCCAACAAAAGCATCCTCCAAAGTGCGAACAGTATAATAACAGACAAGAGGCCCCTCATTCCCATAGAAATGCTCTGCTCAGACATGTCTTCATTTATTGCTTTGATACCCTGCTGTATTGAAAGGTGAACGTATTGTACTGTAACCGTGTGGCTGCTGTAACCGTCCCTGGTTATTTAAACACCCAAGGTGCATCTGTGTCTATTGTTAATGATATTATATTAGAGCTGGCTTTATTGCTCTATTGTCATTTGTTTAGCATAATCCCCCCCATTCTTTGCATTCCTCTGTGGTTGAACCTGAAGCATCTTATTTCAGCTGTTTATTATGAACAATCAACCGTTACATTCTCAATATGAAGAACCGGCTTTTGATTTTTGTGTTCTTTTTTTTTCCAGGGCTTTCTCTGGCAGACATGGTATGTGTTTATATTCCCTGAATTCTCTGCCCTCCTTCATTCTTCTATTGTTTGGTATTTGGTGGTAAATGCTCTTTATTGTCCACAGAGCGCGATGCTTTTGACACCCTGTTTGACCACGCTCCAGATAAGCTGAATGTTGTCAAAAAGGTAGCAAAGCTTTACAGTGTGGATTGATCTTTTAACTCGAACCTGTGACATTTATGATGAAACAAACCCAGAGTTTGTACAAGGCTGAAACAATTAATCAGATTAATCGATTATAGAAATAATCATCAACTGGTTAAGTAATCTATTAATCGTTAACTAAACACACTAAAAAATCCTTTAGTTGACAGAGTAACCAACTTAAAACAGTAATTATACCAACATTGTAAAAATATATATATCAACATTTTGCATTTAAGATAAAAAAAGAAGTTGTCGTCATTATGCTCTATAACCAGAACTCTTCAACTGGTTTTAGTTGCTCCTGGATTAAAGCTACAGTGTGTAATAATTCCAGGGATATACAGTCAGAAATGTAATATATTATACATAACTATGTTATTTATCATCATCTACGAGCTCAGCCTCTTAACCTTAATATTTGCGTTGCCTTAGAATTCGTTATTTATAATTACATAGGAGCGGGTCTCGCGGCCATGGAGGCAGACATCTTTGCGCTACGGCAGCGCAGAGCCAACAAACTAGCGATTGCGAGATCGCCCATTACGCTCGAAAGTAACTACGGCAAGTTGAGAGAGATGAACTGAGACGGTACTGAACAATAGATGGCAGTATTATGCCTGAGAATACTATCTGTAATATTATCTATGTAAACAAACCTCATCACTTGAGAAGGTAGGTGATGCGGACGTCGTGGAAGACATTTTGTCCCGTAACGCTCGCCGTACTGTTGGGGGGGAGAAGCGGTGGGGGGGAGATGTTCATGTTGCTGCGGTCTGCAGTCTGAACGTTAGATGTCGCTGAAAATTACACACTGTAGCTTTAAATTCTTTAAACGTCTTCTTTAATGAGTCTTTTGCTATCTGATTATTAATGGAAAAAATAATCGACAGATTAATTGATTAGGAAAATAAGGTTTAGTTGCAGCTCTGTGTTTGTACGTAATCTGAAATGTTTGTATTTTCTGGGCCTGGATAACATGAAAATACAAGCAGAATATTTGGAAAGAATTATTCCCTGTATTATCATTTTAACATAAAATTCATACATTCATCCGTCCGTCCTTTCGTCTGTCATCCATCCATTCATTCAACCTTAATCCATCCATCCATCACTCGTTCATCCATCCATCCATTAATCCATCCATCCTTTCATCCATCCATTCCTTCAACCTTTAATCCATTCATCAATCACTCGTCCGTCCATCCATCCATTATTCCATCCGTCCTTCTGTCCATCATCCATCCATCCATTCATCTCTCCATTAATCCATCATTCATTCATCCTTTAATCCATTCATTCATCAATTCATCCATCACTCGTTCATCTATCCATTCATCTTTCCATTAATCCATTCATCATCCATCTATCCATTCATCTTTCCATGAATCCATTCATCTTCCATCCATCCATCCATCCATCCATCCATCCATCCATCCATCCATCCATCCATCCATCCATCCATCCATCCATCCATCCATCCATCCATCCAGGCCTCGGTAGAAATTTCTGCCACAATGTTTTTAAATTTCTGTTTTTAAAAGTTGCGGAAGTGTGACGTGAAAAATGTTTAAGGTCCAAAACGTCACATTTCTAAAAACATTGCGATGCAGCAGGAATCTTTACAGACTCTATTAAGGTCACATTAACTAAAGTCTGGATTTTCAGAATTTTCTCAAAAATGTGAGACATGTTTACTTTTTGCCATATAATTACCTCTGATTAATTCTCTTCATTCAATCAATCTGAGGCTATTTAGAGAAACCTGTGTGAGGTTTAAACTTCCTGCCAGGCTGTGATGGCTAACATTTAATGTACTTATAAAAATCTTAAGCTACAGGCCGACAATTCAAACAAACCTCAACCCTCCACTAGTAACAACCTGAACTGTTGAATCCATTTCATACAATAAAAAGTTGAAAAGTGTGGTTTTCTGTTAAGACTCTATTATTATTCTTTACTGATTTGCCCTAAATTTAGTTAAATACAAAGATTACTTCAAAGTTTGAGAATCTTCATTTTTCATATTTTGTTTGGTTAACTATTTAATCACCATTTAAATGAAATTATTACTCTTGTAAAAAGTTGCATCAATTCCTATTAGTCTAGATTTTTCTCTATCCCAATTTAGAAATTGATATTTGCAGAAACTTTTAATTTGTTAAACGTACAAATAATTTTCAAATCAGTTAATTCCATTATTTTTTCTTTATATTGCATAATAATTTGTTTTAAAATGGTAATCTATATGGTTTTAGCCATTGTAATGTAAAATAGTTTGGCCTGTATCCATGCTATTATTTCTTACATGTTGCTTTGCCTGGTTTCAGACTTTGATCACCTTTGTGAACAAACACCTGAACAAGCTGAACCTAGAAGTGTCAGAACTGGACACACAGGTAAGTCTGTCCAGCAGCCATTTTGAAAAGGTGTAGAGGTCGAGTGATGCAGGTTTTTCTTAAGGCCAATTCTGATTATTTTACCATCAGTATAGCCGATCCTGTGATGCTGATCACATTCTTAAAATTATACAATGATACTGAATCTTACACAAGTTTAAATATAAAAACATTACTATTAACAAATCTGATAAAATTATAACAATCGATGCATGCAGTCTATGTGATCTCAGGGCTTGGCTGCTAAATGCATTAATGGATCATTGAATGCTTGCATGTATCAGCCAATGAGAAACAAGAAAAAAACACTAATATTGGTCAGAAATATTGACCTGACTAGAAGGACCGTCTGGAGGCTATTCTGGACCTACCGGGAAACTAATGATCAATTCCTTTATGTTTATTTTTCACTAGCGGTAAGGGAGAAAGGATCTGAAGATAAAGAAGTTTTAAACATGTTGTTTTTAACAAGTTTAATTTTATTTTAAATATATTAAACATAATGAAGATAACTCCCACAATTCAAACATCCTTGTATAATCTAGTATTTACGCCCGAAGCATCATTCATCAGCCTCCTTGCCATTACCCCCGGCAATTCTGTCATTTCCTGTCAAGGTCTCATTAGCATTTCACAATAAAAGCACACGTGAACTTCTCAGACTGCTGCTAAATTGTTCTCTATGAACAACTTTTGAATCGTCTTAGAAAGAACATACATTTCTTGTCCACATTGGTTCATCCAGAGCTGCGTCTGGATGACAGTCAGATTCGACGGGACTTCCTTCTAAATCTACCCCAGCAGAAACCTCTTCAGAGCATTCCTTGTTTCATCGTTTAACATTATTTCCTCTATGTTCCATTTTGACTGAAAAAGCTTTGCCTTGGCTGCACTTTTTTAACCTGAATCACAACTAAAATGATTACGTGATCGGCTCTGATTGTCGCAGTTTCAATGGAAAGTTAAGATTTTTTATCTTCATTGATCACCGCTCCTCTCTCTCCATGTGCCGCTGTTGTTTGACACCTCAGTTCTATCTAGTAGCACGAGGAGAGAGAGGAGCAGTGTATGCTATCACCAGTGATGGGGAGTAACGGATTACATGTAACGACGTTATCTAATTTAGTTACAAAAACAGAGTAACTGTAATTCGTTACAGTTACAATGAGAAAATATGTAATTCAGTTACAGTTACTTCCGAAAATATTAAGAATTACAAATTTAGTTACATTTGTTAAAAAATATAAAGAAAAACCTTTGCAAAATATGTACAGTGAACCCTCGCAATAACGCGGTTCACTTCTCACGGTCTCGCTGCTTCATGGATTTGCATCATGCATTGTTAAACTTTATTGTCAAACATAATCAATGGTGGCATGTCGGTTTATAAGGATCTTTTGGCCCAGAAGAAAAAAGAGCGACAACAACTACCGATAACTATGTTCTCTATGCTCTCAAAAACACACCTGTACCGCAGGCTTTAGAAGAAAAAAATGCCACAGAGCAGAGTCAGGATGCAGCGGCTCCGTCAAACAGCAGTGAAATACTGTACTGTAAACGTCAGTCACTATTTGTCCTACTGTACTTTGGATTTTTTTTCATAATTTTTCATTTTCTTCCGTTCCAATCCGTCACGGTGGGGCGGTGCTGATCCCCGCAATATTAACCCTTCAGTTCGTATTGATGATTAAAATTATTACTTATTTATTGATAACTATATTATTTTACAGTACAGTACTTATTTGTAAAAAAAAAAAAAAAAAAAACAATAACAACGTCTATACCGTACTTTTATTTGTTTAACAAATGCCTGGGCCTGTAAAAAGTTTTTGTTCCCTGATTTCAATGTTGTATGGAGTATTTCATTGTATAATAACTTTTAGGAACGTAACCCCCGCGATAAACGAGGGTTTACTGTAATGATATTTTTATTGCTTCGCGCCCTGTATCGCAGTTTCCCGCTACGGCTCCTTGTCTCTATCATATTTGCCACTCTGATGATCCATCCTGTGCTGGTGGAGCCTCCTTGAGGAACAGAAGCGAGCGGACGGTTCTATTTCAGCTCAAGCAGCGCATCAAGAATGACAGCCTTCCAGCGCTGGAAATTTAAGGAGCATTTCATTTACATCTGTGAAAATGGCTCAAATTTAACTGTGCAGCGCAAGAAGTGTTTGCCGGCTATCAACCTGAACCTGCTTGTGTTAGTCTGCAAACTGCGTAAATGGTAGAGCCTGGGGGAGGAACAGAAAGAGTATGGCTCGATGAGAGGAGTCTGAGAAAATCTTCCATGCCTGGTGCTGGCATCTCTTCTTGTGGACATCCTGTGATCGCCTGTCAGCAGTTCCCTCTCAGCTTAGTGCTTTTTTAAGGTTCACATTCAGTTCTCAAAAATTAAATGTTGAACATGGGTCAATACTCATTAAAACCCTAAAGTAATCAAAAAGTAATCAAAAGTAATTAGTTACATTACTTTTTAAAAGTAATCGAAAAAGTTACACAACAATGACATTTTACACAAGGTAACTTGTAACTGTAACGGATTACATTTTTAAAGTAACTTACCCAACACTGGCTATCACCACCTGCTGCTTCCCCGCACGGTTTGCATAGGGGTACGATGTAAGTTCACAGTCTCGCCGAAGACACTGTGCGCGGTCTGAACTCACCTGTAGGTTAGTGTAAAATAACAAGTAATTGTGTAAAAGGCCAGTGTTTTTATCGAGGGGAAAAGAAAAGAAATGTATCCAGTAACTGTAATAATAGGCATTACTTCACCTACTGTAAAAGAAAAGTTAGATCAAAGTAATCTATTAGTTAATAGTTAAAGATAAACCAATAGATTAACCAGCTGCTATATTTAACTGATGGTCCTGTAAATCTCTCCCTGCAGAAAGCAGCGATGCTGGGCAGTGGGCAGCATCATCATGCTTTATTTTCATGTATCGTATTGGCTGACATATGCATTCACCGATGCATTTGTGCATTCAGTAGCCATGCTTTTAGATCACATATGGCGCATGCCTCCATCTTCCATCAGTTTTTACTGTTACTTCAAATCGTCAATATATCTTTATCCCTGTTTAGACTGAGACTTTTTGTAACTTATCATTCTGTCATTTTTATTATGCAAATAGAGTGGGGAAAAAATTGCAAAATGGACTCCAAGAATGTGCCCCAAATATTGGCAGCTCATATCAGTGATCTAAAACTGATATAGAAAAATAGAGTATCGCCCTTAAAGGAATAGTACACCCAAAACATGATTAGCCTTCATTTTCTACTCACCCCCATGCTGAACAACACTCTGGAGTACTTTTTTGATATCTCAAATGCATCTGGAGATCTGGGAGGCTTCTTGCTGTCTGCTGACATTCAAATAATGGAGGTCTATGGCGCCCGAGGCAGAAAGGTCCATAAAAGTCCACAAAAAACGTGTCAATATTCCTCCATACTGCTCGTCCAATGTATTCCAAGTGTCCTGAGTGGGTAGCATCCAGAATTTACTCGAAACAAAGTCATTTAGAATGTTTTTAGAGCATAAACAGTAGTGTATAGGATTTCCTGAAAGCGCGCACATGCACGTTCACGACGCTACGGAAGCCGGCAGACCAAACCAGATGAAAGTGCGCATTCAGCGTCTGCTCTGCCGATAATGCAAGCGTAGAAGAAGAAATGTGCCGTTTACCTGTGCAAAGAAAGAAACAACGAAAGAAAAATGTCTGAGGACTTCAGTGTTGAGGAAGAGCATGAGTTCTTTGCCGAGCTGAATGCGCACTTTCATCTGGTTTGGTCTGCCGCGGTTTCCGTAGACTCGTGAACGCGCTTTCAGGAAATCCTATACACTACTGTTTATGCTCTAAAAACATTCTAAATGACTTCGTTTCGAGTAAATTCTGGACGCTACCCACTCAGGACACTTGGAATACATTGGACGAGCAGTATGGAGGAATATTGACACGTTTTTTGTGGACTTTTATGGACCTTTCTGCCTCGGTCACCATAGACCTCCATTATTTGAATGTCAGCAGACAGCAAGAAGCCTCCCAGATCTCCAGATGCATTTGAGATATCAAAAAAGTACTCCAGAGTGTTGTTCAGCATGGGGGGTGAGTAGAAAATGAAGGCTAATCATGTTTTGGGTGTACTATTCCTTTAAGAATCTGTTTCAGTCGATCCCCGTTTATGATTAGTTACCCTGAACTAAAGTTTGAAAGGTTTCCCCAACAGCTGCAGCTTAAATTCTTTTTTTATATTAAAAGATACTTTACAGAAATTACAAAATCAATTAAAAGGTTTTAAATTCAAAGAATTAGTTTCTGTTTTCTGTGCTGAATGACGGTAGGATGAGCCCAACAAACTCTTTCTAAGCTCTTACTGTGACTGGAAACAGTTTATGTAACGCTGCCTCTTCAATGTAAATATTAATCAGATTGATTAAGTTTTGCTTCATGTGTTTGTGCGTCTGTTTTCCTTTAGTTTGCTGACGGCGTTTATCTGGTGCTGCTGATGGGTCTGTTGGAAGGATACTTCGTGCCGCTCTACAACTTCTTTCTCACGCCTGAAAATTTTGACCAAAAGGTACTAAGTTCATTACGTTTCCAATAATACTACCTCCCACTGGAAGTTAGAGGAGTCAAAACGGATCGGCTAATCAAGAAGACGATCACTTAGATTCGCTCACTCTGCAGTGGGAACCAGGTGTTTCAAAGCATCAAAGAAAACTGTCTGTTTGTGCATTAGTTGATGTGTTTTTTACTTTTTTAAATGAAACAAACAAAAGGAAAAGTTTTAAGAAGTTAATGGCCAGAAAACAGCCTTTTTCCACGAAAATATGTCTGCTGGTCAGACTAGCCACTACTTAAAATGAGGACAAAAAGTCCTGCTTCATTTCATGAGGGAAGCAAACAAGATTAAAAGATCTGTTCAGATAGGAAAATATGGCTGCCAGACAAATATTTAATTAGACTGTGTATTTAAAAATGTACAGAGATAAATTGTTAGTAAAAATGCTAAATACAATCAAGATTTTCATCTGTGATTTTCTATTTCTGTTGTATGGCCTCAAATTTATTTCAAAAAACGCCCACAAGCAAAGTAAACATGCTCGCATGTATGTTAAACTACTTCTGCGCATGGTTTATCTACTGTCGCGCAGAAAAAATGGCGCTTTGAGAGGAGAAAATCACTGCGTGCAGGATTTTCTATCCAGCGGCCGCGCTCTCGAAAGCGTCTTTGCCCTCAGACTGATTTTCTCCTTCAGAAGGAAAATGTTTTTTGACAGGTTTAGCGGAGACAAACCTCTTCCGTAAGACTCCTCCTGATTGGTCCTTGCAGACACAAGATTGCTTTAAGGAAAATCTTGATTAAAACTAGGGTTGGGAATTTATAAGATTTTCACGATTCCGATTCCCTTATCGGAATCGAAACAATGAACTTGGTAAGTGTACGGTGACATTCGTCTACCTTCTCCTGGGACGTTCTATCTCTGTCTGCCTCGATGAAAACAGAAGTCCGTGAACAGGAGCTGCCAGCCTCTGAGCAGCCAGGCTACCCGCCTCGTCACAGTCATCTAAATCGAATGAAGATAGCATCCGTTCAATGAAAAAGCATTACTGTACAATTTCGGGAAATAAACTCATCTCCCCCTGATTTAAATAAACAAGCGTCACCTTTCTCTCTCTCACTGAACTGCGGAGCAACTTTGTAGCATTTTTAATAGCCCCAAAGGGAGGCAGGAAACTGGTTTATTTCCAGAAATGGCATATGATTTACTAGGAACCACATTAAGCAGAGCCAGTGATATAAAACTAGCTACTAACCACCAGAGTTGCCTTCCATGCTGATCGTAACTTCAGCTTCTGTCCGGAAACATCAAAAACACGGCATTCGTTAAAATGTATGCCATGTTGTGTGTGCAGCTGTTTCTGCATGTTGGATGTATTTCCTCCCACGGTTATTGCCACTTTACCACCAAACTTCCGTTCAGTTTACCAGATGGGACGCCATTTTTTTTTGTTTTGCTTTTCTAGACTTACGCCTGGTCACATCGTACTTGCTTACTGAATGTCGTATGCGTACCTTGTGTAAAAAACGTGACGTAAGTCATGCTGCCTAGAACGGCTCTGGTGCTGCCTGGAACCGTTAACAGAATCGTTAAGCGAGCTGCAAAACGGTCCCATGGAATTGGAACACACGGAATTTTCGATTCCCATCCCTAAATAAAACAAAAAAAATAATCCAGGAAGTGTCTGTCTGCATGAACTACTTTTACCGAAGGACCAAACATGTTTCAGCAGGGTGTTCATGTTAAAAATGAACACCAGGGGCCCCAAACGGCCCATTTTAGACATCTAAGCGTGTATGAATGGGTGCATGGTTGGTGCAAAATGTCCAGCAGCAAAAGTCAAGGGCATAAGGTTGGAAAGTGTGAAACACCCGCCGTACGCTGCTGGAGAGACAACTTCCAGAGGCCACTCAGATAATAATAACAAACAGAGCCACCGTGTGTGGCTGTAACATGCACCGCTAAATCAAATTAGACGATGGCTGAACCATTCAGAGCAACATGCAAACGCCTGGTTCCTCCATATAGGTAACGCTGTGTTTGTCTTTTTCCAGTCACTAAAATTAAATCACTGGTTTCCCAGACTCTGTTAGAACTCTGCTTGTTGAAGCCAGGAGAATATTAGAGGATATTTAGGTGATTCTGCCATTTTCTAAGGTTTCTGTCTGATCTACAGTGTTCGATGAGAAGAAACTCAGTACAGGAAACAAAAAAAGGACCTGAGCGATCTTCGCTTGGGGAGAAAATACTGTAAGAGGAAGACCAATCTGAGGGAAGAGGCATAACAGTTGAAAGATGGTTTATATGGCTACTGTGTGGGTGTGTGTTTGCGTGTGTGTGTCCTTCCTGCTGTGAAGTACTAAAAGCTTTGCCCAACAAAGGCTTATTGTGTGAAAAGCATGACCTAAGCCCATCTAATACAAAAAAAAAAGGCAGAAAGGAAGAGTCTGAAGAAGAGATCCGCTGAGCGGGAGCAGGAGTGATTTCTTGATGCCTGTGCTACTTTTCCCAGCCCTCCCCCTGGTGCAGCGTCGATAGGCCTCCAACGCACACACACGGAAACAGAGCCGAGCCCCTGAGCCACTGCGCCGTTTCCCTGTGCAGTAAGAGATTACAGAAGCTGTGAGGCCGGAGCGTGTTCTTCTGGGCCAGGATGTGCATTGTAGCACCGATGCCCATTTTGCTCCGCAGCTTGGCAGAAGCCGCTGGCCGACACCCAAACAAAAGGCTACTGCGGCGTCCACAGACTGCCTGTTCAGAATACCGTAGTACTGCGGAGGCCAGCGGCTGTGCCGGACGGGCTCCGGGGAGAACGGACGACATTTATCAAGCTATTGAGAGGAGAGTCTTGGCTCCAAGCACACAAGGCTCCTCCGAAATGGAGTATTGATTTAAGAGTGTCGCTTCAACTGTGGGTCAGGATGAAGATGAGCTCAGAAAGATAAAGATAATAGATGAAAGAACGCGGCAGAGCCGACGACGACATCACACCAAACAGGAAAGGGAGCCATATGTTTGTGTTAATTTTGTGTTTTGCAGGTCAAGCTGCTTCATTCGAACCCAAAGGGACAATTTCATAAAGAACTTTTTTCTTCTTATTCATATCTGCTTCTTAAAATTTTCAGGCATCCATGCATAACAAATGTGAAAACATTAAAAATATGTTTGAAAGTTTGTTCATATTTCAATCCGTTTGTGTGCGTGAGGGGAGGTAGTTCTAGGCAGGTATTTCTTGGCTGTTAGTAAAAATGGGGGCGAGCACATACGTAAACATATCACCAGAATTACTGACAACTAGGAGGACCAATTATTGAGATGATCCCACCAGAAAAAGGAAATCCTCCACTATACCTTTAAGATATTACTTTGGTCTAAGGTCACGCAGAGAATCTTTAACAGATTCGTATTTAATCAAAAAGTTAGATACAACAGGAAGTCCAAACATCCCATATGACTGGTCCATCGGTTTATTACACATGGCTAAATAAAGCACAGCTTTTTAAAGAAAATAAAGATGGGGAAACATTCTCCATTAACACTAAGGAAGCCATCTGAATTGCACAGCAAACATAAAGCAGGCTGCACCCTAATGAAGTTTACTTAGAAATGTTAAGAAAAAGATGAAAAATATAAGATCCTGATGATGAAGAGATAATGATGTTTAAAAAACAATAAACAGACTGATGGATTATTTATTTTTTTTGCTGCTGCTGTACTCGTCCAACACAGCGGTGATGAATAAAGCCACTGAGGCGTGTGTTCCCTTGTCAGAAAATGTGACGGGTTGGCGTCCTACAATGCACATCCAAAGGGCGTTATCTTTCTCCCCACAGGTTCACAACGTGTCGTTCTCCTTTGAGCTGATGCAGGATGGAGGTCTGGAGCGACCAAAGCCCCGAGCTGAGGGTAAGATGCCGCTTGCCTCTTTACACTTCCCCTTAGTTTGAGCAGGTTAATAAGACGATTTTAACAGTAATTCACCTTATTTGGTTGGCAGTTTGTCTTTCTTGTTTCAAAATACTTCATGTTAAAAGATTTCGTTATACAAGCATACCTCCATCTGTCATTCTCTCTGTTATTCTTATTCAGTCTGTAGAGTTTATTCTGGATGTCAAGATTTTTTAGCATAAAAACTGAGCGGTGTAGTAACCCTACTTTTACAGTTACTGCTGAATCATGTCAGCCCTGTCACAGAACAAGTCTACAATGGTGACTGGTTTTTCTGCAGAGTCGGCTCCTTACTAGGACTTCTTCCTATTTCTATTGAGTTGTCTCACTTTGGGCTTTCAGGTGGTGAAAATAAAGACTCTGCACCGCCCTGGTAAAATGTCAAGTGTTTGTAATGGTTTAATAGAAAGAAATAAGAGCAAGGTGAATAGTTACAATGCTTCCTCTCTTATATATGGACCTTTATCCAGCTGGATTTATCCTGTAATACATGTTGTACAATTCAACAACAAAAAAAATGGTATAAGAACAAATGAAGTTATGATGGAATAGAGATTATTTATTACTTTATTATCCATCTGTGAAGTGACTCATGTGTCCCAGCAGCAAAATAAGACTCAAATTGAAAATATGCGGATTCATAAACGGGTAAAAATTTTAATAAATCTACATATAATGAAAAACCTATATACGTTATATAGATATAAATGCATAAACAACTGAACACAATAAACTCAGCTATGACCTGAAGAACAGGACTTCCTGCTTCATTCATCTTTAGTAGAATTGATCCCTGCAGCGGTTTCTTCACAGCTCTGCCTAGAAAGTGGATCAGACAGCTTCAGCTGATCCAGAATCCTGCTGCCTGCATCCTCACTAGAACTAGGAAAGTGGAGAACATCAGCCCAGTTCTAAAGTCCTTTCACTATCTCAGATAATAGACTTTAAATCCTTCTGTTAGTCTAGAAATCACTGAATAGCTTCGCTCCAAAATACATTACAGACTGGCTGGCAGTGGATCGATAGCCAGACCTCTAAGCTTTAATAGATCATATCTACTCTGCAGTATCAAACTTGGAGAAGCAGCTTTTGGTTCTTACGCTCCACTAATCTGGAATAAACTGCCAGAAAACTGTAAAAGTTTTTACAGTGGCCTTTAACTGAACTATTTAAACTCTATTAGTTCAGTTAGTCGTATAACTTTTATTTATTTTCTATTATTATCTTGTCTGTATCTTTTCTGTTACATTCAGCACTCTAAATGGTCTTGCTACTGAAATGGGATTTAGAAATAAACTTGCTTTGCTTTAATGCTCTGCTTTCAGTTAAAACTATTAGTTGTAACCTGGTTGTGTGAGCGTCCACACATCTAATCCAGATTATGGTTCGGTTTCATCATGCACTACTTACAAGACTAGCATTTATTTTACAGAATCTGATTAACCCTAAATACACCTCAGATGTCCTGGTAGGATTATCCTAACATTTGCCTGTTAGCGTGCTTCAGCAGAAGCCACGGTTTGCAGCAGAATTTCAATGCTCAATGGTATCAAACATAAGAAGGATTTGGAAAATCCATTGAACTGTTAGGCATCAATAATTACGGACAAAATGAAACCAGCGTGACTGAAAGTGGACTTTGCTTCATAACACAGGGTTTCCGCAGGTCATTAAAAGTCGTTAAATTATTATTTTATAAATTAAGGCCTTAATTGATATAAAAATAATTAAATGTGATTATTTTTGCATTAAAAATGCTTTATTTAAAACAGAAAGACAATTTCATCTATTAGATATGACTAGTTCCGCGTGTTTCTGCAGAACTCTTTACTATGATAAAACTAACCTAAAGCTAGAGAAATGCAAAATGCTAATTTCAACAAAAGTGGCTGAAGAACGCCAAATTCAGAACATGGCTGCAGCCTGTTGACGGTAAAGAATGATTTTACCAATGCAGATAGTCATGGGTACTTGTTGATGGGATTAAAATCATTTCTCAGAGCATTAAAATGCATTAAATTAGAGTAACTCCTTCCTGTATAAATCCTGAAACAATTTAAAAGTAGAGGATAAAAACTGGTAGGAAGGCTGTGGATCTGGAATTATATCTCAGTGGTTGTGGATTGTTCTACTCCGCTTGGAAGAAGTAATTTATTTCCAGATCGCGGTAAAATCCATAAAACTTCTTGGGAGAGCGTGTTTGATCAAACAAAAGTTAAATTTTTTCAAATAATTTCTAACATGATGCTTGATGCTCTACCGAATACACACACCACACAGAGGGTGGAGCAGGGTGGTGGCGGAATCATCCTCTGGGTTTACTTTTGTTCGGTTGGTACTAGAGAATAACATATTATGTTTATTGGAGCCAAAAGAGGAAATAACAAAACAAAGATACATATATATATAATTTATATATACACACACAAGCATACATATTCAAATATATTTGTATCCACATAAATGTACAGACATGAATGACTGTTGCTGTCATTCTATACACTATAGATCTATACACTATGTACAATACTGACAAAGCATCGCACCAAAGTAAAAATTCCAAAATTACAGTCCAACAGTTTCGCCCCAAAACGCCCCCCCCCCCCCCTTTTTTTTTTATATATTTCCAACAAGAAAGGAAAAGGGACCTTCAGTCAGGCAAAACTTCTAAGTTTGAAAAATAGGAGAGAAAGCATTGCCACTTTTAGTAAAACTCGACCCTCGAAGGCTATATTTGATTTTCTCAAGCTTCAGAAAAAACATCATGTCTTTAACCCAGAGGGACATTGAGGGACATTTATCGGACTTCCAGTGTAAAAGTAAAATACGCCTTGGCAGTAAAGATGAGAAGGCAATGATCTCTTTTTGAGCAGAGCTTAGAACTAAATTAGGGTTGTGGATACCAAATACAGCAATTCATTGACAAGGTTGCAAGTTTACTTTCAAGACAGAAGACATAATTGAGGAGTAGTTTGACAAAAAATGATATAATTCCGGACAGAGAAAGAACATGTGACCCAAATCGCAGGGGGAACCTTTGCATTTGTCACATTCATCCACAGAATCCGCATAAATCTGAGAAAGCCTAGATTTTGAGAAGTGAATCCCATGTACGACTTTAAACTGGATCAAACTAAGACGAGCACAGGATGAGGAAGATGGAATTCTGTTAATGGCATCATCCCAAATATTTCGTTTCAACTGGATTCCCAACTCTTTATCCCATACATCTCTAAAGTTTGACATTAGAATCAACCCTTAGATTTAAACTCAAACTATAAATCTTTAAAATCTTACCTTTTTGGATTGGATTATACTCAATAATGTTTCCCAGGTCTGTTCAGGAGGGTTAGAAGGAAAATTTGGGAAACATTTTGAGGCGAAATTTCGAAATTATAGAAAACAAAATGGATGCTTACCAGGTAAACTATATTTGGAAGATAAATTTGGTTTCTTATTTGTTTTAAACCTCTATCATACCAAACTGAAAATGATGAGTCAAAGAGGAATGGAGGAAAAATCAGTTTTAAAATCCTGTCAGTTTTGTCCGGAATAGTTTTTTTTTCCCAGCTTTCTGCTACAAAGATGAAGATGAGGAGCAGCTGTTATTTTCTTAATTACTGTCATCCAAAAGGAACCATACATTTTAAACGTTTCCATAATTAAGACAGAAGTTTCAACAACCTATTGTTTTACTGTACAATTTTCTTTAAGTGTTTTCTCTTTATTTGAGCAGATTTGTTAGACAATTTGCTAATAAAAACATTCTCCATAATTTTATTATAAGTGCATAAAATCATCACTTCTCATTCAAACTGCATAACTGCAGCGTAGGGATGTGCTGTGGAAGATATAAGCCAGATTAAAAAATTAAGAAAAAAAAAAGCTTTGAAGGGATTAATATTAATATTAATTAATATTATTATTTTTTCCTGTTTGTATTAAAAACACTGGACTAGGAGGACTATGAATGACTGGAGAAGTTCCGAGATCTTTCTCTGATAGTTTTTTCTGTTTGTTGATGTGAGGTAATTTGGTCGAGGATCAATAAGGTGAACCAAAAACAAACAGCTTCAGCCACTGGTTCCTGTTTCTCTGTTGTCTTTCATTCCATTTTACTCTTGACAAAACATTTCCTCGAGCTTCCAAGAGCTCAGTGCTTATATAACCAATTGGCAACACACCTGCACTTGAGTGGACCAAGCCACAATTAAACAGGTAAAAAACAAAAAACAAAGTCTAAACAGAGAAACAAGAATAAAATTAATCTAATTTACAAACTCATCTACATAAAGAAAGAGTCTGCAAAATAAACAATGTGAAACAAGATACCTAAAAAAGTTACTTTAAAGAAAAACATACAAAGCATAACTCCAAAGGAAACCCTCTAAATGGTAGAACCCAGCAAAGTAATGGATGACATCATTTAGTCAATTTAGTGGGAAATACTTTAACAATGGTGAGTAAAAAGGAAAACAAAAACCATGAATATATTTTGAAACAAAATAAACAAATTCATCCAATAATCCTGAAGTAATAGCTTTAACCTAAACATAAGTAGATGGAAACTGCAACATAATGCTAACACAAACAAACCCGGGATAGTAAGTGAAGCAAAGCTGCAAACTAATGTTTAAATTTAGGCATTACAAATCAGAAGAAAGAATAAAGGACAAGTGGTGAACACAACCTGGACCATTTTGTCACAGTTGAAATTAAAGTCTATTAAATCTTTTTTTTTTTTTTATAACAAAAGTAAAAAATTGCTGCTTTGTTTTCATAACAAAGAAATACTAATATTTACTCCTCCAATCTTCTCTTGTTTTCCTCAGATATCGTGAACTGCGACCTTAAATCAACGCTGCGCGTTCTCTATAACCTCTTCTCCAGGTACAGAAACGTGGACTGAACGCTGCTCTTCACCAGTGGGAAGACATTAAAGCAACACCATTTGTTTTCAGTGAGGTTTTTTTAAGCCATCCTTTTGTTTTAAGAAGTTATTCTTTTTTTTAACTAAATGAATCAAATTTGTTGCACTCAGAAAAACCAATATCTACTTTTACGTTGTAAAAACGGATCTAAACGTGAGTTAAATGTGCTTAAAATAAAATGTATTTGCTCCTGATATGAGCAGGTAATCGCCCACTAAATATGTTTGCCATTAGTATAATGGAGATTATTTTTCTTATTTAAAACATAAACCATCTTTTTTAAGTAGCCAATTGTCTCACCTGCTCAAAACAAGGGAAATAATTTTATTTTTTTTTTTTTAGAAAAAATTAGTTTATTTTTCAATTTTTGCAGAACAGTGCAACTTGTAAATTGAGCTGAACATCATAAAGATGCCTTTTCAAAGCTTAAATGAATCAAATGATTGGACGCCTAGGATAGATATCAGGACCAGATTTTGGATAATTTTCTTTTTTTAATGTTTTATAGAAAAAGGAAAGAAAAAAATACATTTAAATGTATTTATTTCCATGTTGATACCATGCTTGATCTTTCAGTCCTCATAAATGTATTTTATTTAAACATGTGAACCCTTAAAGTCCCTGATTGTGACAAATTAGTCCCCAAATGTCTTAATTCTCCAGGTTTCCTTTGCAAAGTGAAACCTTTAAAATATTTGACCAAAGCTTCGCTGTTTTCCCATAATCTAACATAAAACATTTGCTAAGCAAATTCCTGCCTTTTTTTTGTATTTTATGAATAAAATGTATTGGATTTTTATGAGCCATATATACAGTATATATAACCATATGTGCATGGAATGATAAAGAAAAAGCTTTCTTCAGTAAATAATCCTGTCATGGTTTGAAAACAATCCCTGTAATATCTGTTTGTTCTAATGCATTACATTTAATAAATATCGCAGCGTTTGAATGCGGTTACATTTTTCTGCCCCTCAATAGAAGTAAAGAGGAATGTGTTTTGAGCCAAAAAAAAATAAAAAATAAAAAATTGGGGTCAAAATGCTTGCAATTTTCTGAGTGCAGAATGACAAGTGAACCTCCAGAACAATTTTCTTTTCACTAAATTGACACGGACTGTTAGAAAAGCAGAGTAAAAGCTTTCTGAATTGGAGCTGACCCCAATGCAGACCGAAATAGACAGAGGACTTACTGAAAGGATGAAAAGGTTCATTTCTCCTCACACATTCCACAATAGCCTTTGAAAAGGTAGGGGGGATTGGGTGTGTACGCGCCTGTGTTGATGTATTATTGATGACGCTGTGGCATTGCTCGGGCCCACGCACGCTACACAGGCATTCGGATTGAGATGTTTGGGATTCTGTGTTGCTTTTCAATTAATTTCCGTGTCCATTGTGTGTCCTCTGTGTATGGCCTTAAAAAAAATAAACTAAAATGCCTTTGGACTGTGATGTATTTGGGAGCGAATCCATTGTCCGGTTCTAATTTAATTTTCAACTCAAGAGTTTTGAGAGCCAGCGCTGAAGTGTCTTTTGTGTAGCTTAAGCACTGCTGTGTTACAGACATTAAGTCTTTGTCCTGAGAAAAAAAGGTTTGTGTAATGTAAATATGAGCAGAATAAACCAATATTAAAAATGTCTGCGTGATACTTCTTGTAACCGTCTCAAAATAAATGTATTTTTCCTCAACACGCAAAGATGTGACACCGAGCGTCTTGGTCTCCAACCTGTCTGAGATATCGGTCTAAATAAAGTTAGACCCGCTTGTCTCTTTCAGCAGTGGATGTTTGAGGGTTTTCCTTCATGTACAACATCTTAATAGGATGAAAATCTGGACAAACATTTCAACCTGCAACAGACTGGAGAATCCTTCAGTTCAATTAAGTTCATTTTCTAATATAGCGCCAGTTCACAAAACGTGATCTCAAGGCACTTTACAGAGACAATGTGACCAGATCATCCAGTCAGATTGGTTCAAAGTTTTCTATCTAAGGAAAACCAGCTGTTTGCATCGACTCATTGACTCAAAGGCAATCCCTCACACTAAGCATGCTTGTAGTGACAGTGGAGAGGAAAAACTCCCTTTGAACAGGAAGAAACCTCCAGAAGGACCAGGCTCAGTGTGAGCGGCCATCTGCTGAGGCCCACTGGGGTTCAACGAGACAGAAGCAAATATAGAAAAATCAGCGATAAAAGGCAGGAAACAAACAGCCAGGCAGACGAGCTCAGAACTAGCCCCCACGTCAGGAGAGCATATACGATTAGTCACAGTCAGAGAAACAGGACTACACTGAAAAACAGGCCATTCTCCAACATCTGTAAACAAAGGTGTTGATAGCAGCAGCACAGCTGATATTTCTCTCCAGGATGGAGTCACAGCCAAAAAAAATCACACCATGTGGAGATACTGTGATGAGGAAAAAGCAGAGAATAACAGAGATTGAACAAATATTATATAAATATTATATACACTCACCGGCCACTTTATTAGGTACACCTTTCCAACTGCTCGTTAACACTTAATTTCTAAGCAGCCAATCACATGGCAGCAACTCAGTGCATTTAGGCATGTAGACATGGTCAAGACAATCTCCTGCAGTTCAAACCGAGCATCAGTATGGGGAAGAAAGGGGATTTGAGTGACTTTGAACGTGGCATGATTGTTGGTGCCAGAAGGGCTGGTCTGAGTATTTCAGAAACTGCTGATCTACTGGGATTTTCACGCACAACCATCTCTAGGGTTTACAGAGAATGGTCCGAAAAAGAAAAAACATCCAGTGAGCGGCAGTTCTGTGGGCGGAAATGCCTTGTTGATGCCAGAGGTCAGAGGAGAATGGCCAGACTGGTTGGAGCTGATAGAAGGGCAACAGTGACTCAAATAACCACCCGTTACAACCAAGGTGGGCAGAAGAGCATCTCTGAACGCACAGTACGTCAAACTTTGAGGCAGATGGTTACAGCAGCAGAAGACCACACCGGGTGCCACTCCTTTCAGCTAAGAACAGGAAACTGAGGCTACAATTTGCACAAGCTCATCAAAATTGGACAAAAGAAGATTGGAAAAACGTTGCCTGGTCTGATGAGTCTCGATGTCTGCTGCGACATTCGGATGGTAGGGTCAGAACTTGGCGTCTACAACATGAAAGCATGGATCCATCCTGCCTTGTATCAACGGTTCAGGCTGGTGGTGGTGGTGTCATGGTGTGGGGAATATTTTCTTGGCACTCTTTGGGCCCCTTGGTACCAATTGAGCATCGTTGCAACGCCACAGCCTACCTGAGTATTGTTGCTGACCATGTCCATCCCTTTATGACCACAATGTACCCAACTTCTGATGGCTACTTTCAGCAGGATAATGCGCCATGTCATAAAGCTGGAATCATCTCAGACTGGTTTCTTGAACATGACAATGAGTTCACTGTACTCAAATGGCCTCCACAGTCACCAGATCTCAATCCAATAGAGCATCTTTGGGATGTGGTGGAACGGGAGATTCGCATCATGGATGTGCAGCCCACAAATCTGCGGCAACTGTGTGATGCCATCATGTCAATATGGACCAAACTCCCTGAGGAATGCTTCCAGCACCTTGTTGAATCTATGCCACCAAGAATTGAGGCAGTTCTGAAAGCAAAAGGGGGTCCAACCCGTTACTAGCATGGGGTACCTAATAAAGTGGCCGGTGAGTGTATATATATATAACAAATATTGCACAATGGGATAACATAAATAAAATGAAGCAGAGTGATGTAAAGGGGTCCCTATTTCTTCCAGCAGACTAAGCCTATAGCAGCATCACTATAGAGATAGCTCATGATAAGCTGAGCCACTCTATAAGTTTTATCAAAAAGGAAAGTTTTTAAGCCTTCCACAGGAGAGGAGCCTGAAAACTAAAATATCTCCCTCCCATTCTACTTTTAGAATTTCTAGGAACCACTAGTAAACCTGCAGATTGAGAGGGAAGTGATCTGCTAGGGACATAAGGAAGAATACATCTCTGTATCTCATCTATATCTCTGATATAAAATGGGTTTAACAGGAAGGCAATAAGGAGAAGCTTGGATAGGAGAGATATGATCTCTCTTTAATTTTCATCAGAACTCTGGCTGCACCATTTTGGATCAGCTGAAGGTTTTTAACTACATTTTGTGGACTTCCTGATAGTAAAGAATTACAATAGTCCAGCCTTGAGGTAACAAATGCATGGACTAGTTTCTCAGCATCACCCCTGAACAGGAGATTTCTCATTTTTGCAATATTCCTCTGATAAGAGAAGGAAACTCTTCTAGAAACCTCTGATATGGGATCAAAATGACAGGTCCTGATCAAAAATATCACGAATATGTTTTACTTTATTATCTGAGATCAGTTTAATCCCATCCAAATGAAGTGACTGGCTAATCAGCTTCTTTTTCAAAGACTATAACTTCTGTTTTATTTGCTTTTAGAAGCTAAACATTTACAGCCTGTAATCTATGTAATGGGTTAGCTTCATCTGGATTATAGACAGATATAGCTGGGTATCATCAGCATAACAGTGGAAATTAATCCCATGCTGTCTAATAATTCCACTGATTGGAAAAATATATATACTAAAGAGAATTGGTCCTAGCACTGATCCCTGTGGTACTCCACAGGTAACTCTCGAGCATGAGGAAGATTTATCATTAACGGGAACAAACTGAAATCTGTCAGATAAGATTGAATCCAGCCTAGTGCTGTTCCCTGTTTTAACAAAATATTAGTCTTCCTTAAAGAATATTATGATCAGCTGTATCGAGCAGCACTGAGATCTATGAGGACAAGTACAGATACACGTCCATTATCTGAAGCCATGAGAATAGACAGTGTGCAAAATTATTAGGCAAGTTGTATTTTTGAGGATTATTTTTTATTATTGCGCCACAATTGTGTTCTCAGTCAACCCAAAAGACTCCGTAATATCAAAGTTTCATATTTTGTGTAGTTGATTTGTTTCGTTTTTTGATTCGGCCATTTTATGAGGATGTCTGTGTTCGCAGGTAAATATTACTGTGCAGAATTATTAGGCAACGTAATAAAAAAACAAATATATACCCATCTTCACTTATTTTCACGAGGTAAACCAATATAACAACTCAAAATTCAGAAATAAACATTTGCGACATTCAAAAACAAACAAAAAACAAATCAGTGACCAATATAGCCACTTTTCTTCACCATGTCCAACATGACAATCAAGCGGTTCATGGCAAATAGCCAGCAGGGGCACAAGAGGCGTGGTGAAAAAATAAGACGCAAAATAACTCCCTATGAATTGAGAAGGATCAAGCATGAAGCTGCCAGGAAGCCATTAGCCACCAGTTGTACCATATTTTAGACCTGCAACATGTCTGGAGTGCCGAAAAGCACAAGGTGCTCAATACTCAGGGACCTGGCCAAGGTAAGGAAAGCCAAAAAAAAGGCCACCTTTGAAGACACACAAGATTGGGCCAAGAAATATCTGAAGACTGATTTTGGTCTGATGAAATGAGAGTGAGTCTTGATGGGCCAGATGGATGGAAACGAGGCTGGATCAGTAAAGGGCAGCAAGCTCCTTGTCGACTGAGATGCCAGCAAGGTGGAGGTGGGGTAATGCTATGGGCTGGTATCATCAAAGATGAGCTTGTAGGACCTTTTTGGGTTGATGATGGAGTCAAGATCAACTCCCAGACCTACTGCCAGTTTCTGGAAGACACCTACTTCAAACAGTGGTACAAGAAGAACTCGCCATCATTCATGATATTCATTCAGGACAATGCTAGGGTGACCATATTTTCATTTGGGAAAACCAGGACACCTTGGAGCGGGGGGGGGGGGGGGGGGGGGGGTGGTGATATTGAAAGAACAAATGTCTCATCATCTGGATTTGCTCCGTGATCAGAGGAAATGTTACTTGCCGCAGAACAGTTGTGAAAATTTGAAGTTCAGTTTAATATAATAATACAACTCTGTGAATAGTTCCGTCTGAAATGAATGAAAATAGTTGTTTTAATGGTTATAGAGTCAGATATGTGGCGGTAATGTTTGGTTTATCTAAAGGTTTTTATCTGTTACTGTGTAAATGACTTTGGCTGTAATTTAAGGACAGATTCTAATAGATCTGCAGAGTGGGAACTATAAATCTGATAGAATTTTAATTTTTTTATTGTTGTTTTGCACAATACGCTTAACTAAGTATTTTTTGTTGTTGAATATTAGAGATTTTGCAGATATATTTTGTAGATAAATTGTTTAGATTTACTTATATATTTCTAACCCTTTTATAGAATACAATAGAAAATCCCTTTATTTTCCCACAATGGGCAGATTTACAGCAGCAGAAAGATTATTGAAAATGGTCACACAAATGAGGACCTTAGAAAAATGTATAAGAATAACATAATAGGGAAGAGTTAAAATATAAAAAATACAATTCTGTAAAGTGTTTTAACAATTTAAAACTGAAGAATTAATAACCAATATGCTGCTATGGACATTTTTACATTAATGGATATTTGAAAATAGCAGCAACATCAGAGATGTGCAGAATGACAGCAGCAGGTTATTTAACTGACTAAGGTTTCTATCATTACATTTGATTTTATTTGTTCCTGCACCCGGTGGTTGGAACCTTTATTCCACTCTGGATTCTTGTGAGTGTAGTCTTTGTTCACTTTAACTTTTTAAAAAATAGATAAATAAACAAACAGTTTTGAAAACCTCGGTATTCATTCTTTTCTTGCTTTGTGTGTCAACTTTCACGGTTGCTAAGCAACAGAGCATACAGCGGGAAAACCCGCCGAAGGGAGGACCTGTTCGAATTTACAGCCAAAACTCTTCCGGCCTCCTTATTTTCAAGGACTTCCAAGGATCCAGTCTAGGCAGACCGCGTCCTTGGAGGATGCAGCCCAGGTTTTCGAACAGAGCCTCTGATTAAGAGCAGGGCTGCCCGCACTGACGCGGCTCAGGGATTACGTCACACGGAGCGTCGTGCGCAGTGAAATCAGGACATTTCCTCACTTTCTAAAAAAAACCCGGGACGCCCGGGACAGGACGTGAAATACGGATATGTCCCGGGAAATATGGACGTTTGGTCACCCTAGACAATGCTCCGTCACACACTTCAAAATACACCACAGCCTGGCTGGTCAGAAAAAGTCTAACCAAAGACGGTAAATGTCCTGTACATATACACTCACCGGCCACTTTATTAGGTACCCCATGCTAGTAACAGGTTGGACCCCCTTTTGCTTTCAGAACTGCCTCAATTCTTCGTGGCATAGATTCAACAAGGTGCTGGAAGCATTCCTCAGGGAGTTTGGTCCATATTGACATCACACAGTTGCCGCAGATTTGTGGGCTGCACATCCATGATGCGAATCTCCCGTTCCACCACATCCCAAAGATGCTCTATTGGATTGAGATCTGGTGACTGTGGAGGCCATTTGAGTACAGTGAATTCATTGTCATGTTCAAGAAACCAGTCTGAGATGATTCCAGCTTTATGACATGGCGCATTATCCTGCTGAAAGTAGCCATCAGAAGTTGGGTACATTGTGGTCATAAAGGGATGGACATGGTCAGCAACAATACTCAGGTAGGCTGTGGCGTTGCAACGATGCTCAATTCGTACCAAGGGGCCCAAAGAGTGCCAAGAAAATATTCCCCACACCATGACACCACCCCCACCAGCCTGAACCGTTGATACAAGGCAGGATGGATCCATGCTTTCATGTTGTAGACGCCAAATTCTGACCCTACCATCCGAATGTCGCAGCAGAAATCGAGACTCATCAGACCAGGCAACGTTTTTCCAATCTTCTTTTGTCCAATTTCCATGAGCTTGTGCAAATTGTAGCCTCAGTTTCCTGTTCTTAGCTGAAAGGAGTGGCACCCGGTGTGGTCTTCTGCTGCTGTAGCCATCTGCCTCAAAGTTCGGCGTACTGTGTGTTCAGAGATGCTCTTCTGCCCACCTTGGTTGTAACGGGTGGTTATTTGAGTCACTGTTGCCCTTCTATCAGCTCCAACCAGTCTGGCCATTCTCCTCTGACCTCTGGCATCAACAAGGCATTTCCGCCCACAGAACTGCCGCTCACTGGATGTTTTTTCTTTTTCGGACCATTCTCTGTAAACCCTAGAGATGGTTGTGCGTGAAAATCCCAGTAGATCAGCAGTTTCTGAAATACTCAGACCGGCCCTTCTGGCACCAACAATCATGCCACGTTCAAAGTCACTCAAATCCCCTTTCTTCCCCATACTGATGCTCGGTTTGAACTGCAGGAGATTGTCTTGACCATGTCTACATGCCTAAATGCACTGAGTTGCTGCCATGTGATTGGCTGCTTAGAAATTAAGTGTTAACGAGCAGTTGGAAAGGTGTACCTAATAAAGTGGCCGGTGAGTGTATAACGCCTTTTTTCAAGTCAGGAGACTTGACCAAAGCGCTTTACACTACATTCAGTCATTCACACACACACTGATGGTGGCAAGCTACATTGTAGCCACAGCTGCCCTGGGGCTCACCGACAGAAGCGGGGCTGCCGTACACTGGCGCTACCCTCTGACCACCATCAGCAGACAATGCAGGTGAAGTGTCTTGCCCAAGGACACAACGACACTGAATGTCGGAGCCGGGGCGTGAACCGTCAATCCTTCGATTTCAGGGCAAACTCCTACATCCGACGCCACTGTCGCCCAAAGATCTCTGATTATTCAGCTACACAAAGAAACCTGAAGATTTACTGAAACCCCAGAAGTGGACAGACTTTTTTGGTGTTTGAATCCGGAAGCTGTGTCCTCCAGAAGACAGATTCGATATCCGTTTCCATCATGCTGTGGCCTGTTTCGATTTGAAGACTCCTCCTTATACGGCCGACAAATGCATCCTTCTTTTTGGCTGTTTGGAAGGACAGGGCCGCTATATCTTCCATGGCCTAGGATATCCCTTTATCCATTGCTGCTGTGTTCAATTTCATCGGCTGCGTCCTGTGAAATGAGGAGGCCAGAAGAGTTCTGCTATAGCCGCTGAAATTTAACACAGCCTTAGTGTTTTTATGACTAAGGAGAGGTACTGTATTTCTGCAAGTGCACCGGCTCCTGTTGGCCTCTGTTGGTTCCTTTCTAGAAACATCGGTGCATGAGGGGGAAAAAAAAAACAGCACAGAGGAATGAGACGGTGAGGCAGAACAAAAGACATAAACATAAGATTGTTTACAAGGCTGCAATATTTTGAATGCAATTCTAAGTCAAGTCTTGAGTACAAGTCCCAAACTCATGTCATCACCCTCCAGCCTGATGACACTGTTTTAAATATTCAAATCGGAAGTTATGAACCAGCATTTACTCTGTCCTTGATTTGTCAGGAACGTCACAGGTAGGTGTGAAGCATTGCTCTTTGATATGGATGCCTTATTACAAATCAGTAAAGGTTGATTTGTGCTCGACCCATTTTGGCGCTCAAACCTCTCCATACAGACTGAATTTTCCACACAGTGCACTGGAATAATACCCTAAATTGCTCTTCCTTTTTAATTTCTTTTTTTCTTGTGCTTTTGAAATCAGTTGCGTCCTCTTAAATTGGTCTCCCTCCTCTTCCTGCCTTAGGGAGCTGTGATGACATAACAACAACAAAAAACAGCAAATTTTGTTTACTTTTTTCTACATTTTTCATGTGTCCTTGACAGGAAAACACATAATAATATATACCAAATGCATTTATTGCAAAAAAAAAAAGAATTAAATAATGATAGGCGTGATGTCCCTGATGTTGACACAATCTATGCGACGGCTCTGCATAGCTTTTTTAAATTTCTTGGTTTTCTTTTCCTTTTACTAGAGTAAAATGTTAACACAGTGCCGCTCTTACTTGACTAAAACTTTTGGGTACTCTACCCAAAAATGGGCCGATAACAATTACTGGTCATAAACCTCGCCATTGGAGTAAAGGCATCATGCTTGACGTAAACATGGTTAACAAAATATAATGGATCAATATAGAAATCATCACCAGCTGCTTAGTGTGATGAAGTAATTGCAACCATATGTAATAAAAAGATTAATGTCTGGATTGGAATGTTGGATCTGATATCCGATCCAGCTAATGAATCAATATCAGAGCCGACATCCGATCCAATGCTCAGATCGGTGCATCGGATTGTAAAATTGTCTTAAATGAACAATGCATCACAATACATTCCATTTTTATTGACATTTCTGGCACAGCTTTAAAAATATAAAATAAAATCCTCCAACCTCTATAGCTTTACAGAGAAGTAAAGATTTTTTGTGAGAAGTGTTGCCAGATACTACAAGTAACATCCTACATTGATTTCCGTCTCTGATGCTTTGGTCTCACAGCCGATGCTGAAGGCTCTAAAAGCATGTTATGATTGTTTCCTCTCCGCTCCAGTCGCCCAGGGAACAATTGAGCTGCTGTTCTTATTACCCGTTACATTATTGTTATTGCATTACTGTTAACATTGTTGCTGTGTGCAGAGGAATCACACGGATACATTCCCCCGATTAAAGACCATGAGAAAAATGCTCCTTTTTACGAAGATGTGAAAAATTTGTTGTGCAACAAGAAGCTTTGCAGAGGAAGGTTCAGATGGCTCCAGTCTTAAGCTGTTCCAGTTTTATGTGCAAGTCTCACAGTGGGAAGCTTTGCTTTGTTGCTTTTTTATATTTCTTTTACTTTTATTTATTCTGCCTGGTTCAAATCACCCATTTATATTTAAATTCTGCTCCCATGAGAGCTCAGAGTAAGATTTAAACAGAGATCTCATCTAGAGTGTTGTCAGAGAACAACAATGACAATCTGAGGCTCAAATAAAAGCACTTTTGCTTTTCTGCGCCTGATTGCTCCGTGTTATTGCACGGCAGCTGCTGCCGCTCATTCTATGCTATACAGAAGCAACAGAAAAGAAAGACATAATCCTGTAAATGCGCTGTTAGTCAAAGGGTTTAGGCAAAACTTCAGTTCGTTTTAGGACAATTTCACATTTTTAAGTTCTATGCAATTCTGCAAAGGTAAAATGTAAACTGTCAAATTAAGGATCCAATTTTCTTTCCTGTTTTATCACAAAAATAATTCCTCCAGGCTTTAAAACAGCTTTTTAAAGACAATTTCCACATCAGTAGCCTTTTTGATTTTTATTTAATGCTATGCTATACTAATACTTCATTATTAATCCTTAGAAAAAGGAGGAATAGTTAATTTAACCCTTTAAAGTTTTTAGGATAATTATCATTGATGATGTGTGAGTTTATAACACCTTAATCTTAGCTGCCTGATGCGTGTCAGAACTGATGTTACGACAGTTCCTCTGTCTGGATATACAGTTATAATCTTCATTCTGTACGTGGCAAAGTAAGTTTATAATTAATAATTATATCAAAATCGGTTGTCATGTCTCCTGGTTATTTAATGCATCTAAGTTATGAAGTGTCATTAAAAGAGTTTGTCCCGAGTGATCTCTTTTCAGGGAAAAGAACCGGAGAGATAAAGCTTCATGGTGCAGTAACAGAGCCTATCTTTAACAAAGTAAATAAGGTTCTTTTAATTCTTGGTTATAATCAGGGATGGGCACAAATACATCAAAATCTATTTCCACATAAAAAACCAAATACCCACCTTAAAAATGTATCAAAATAAACTACAAAATACAGCAGCCAAAAAAAAAAATTTATCAAAATTAAATACTGTATTTTTGCATTTTCAAAATACTACAAAATACTTTGTTCTAAGAGCTTTTTTCTTCTATCCCTTCATTTGTCCACTTTCTGGAAAAACAACAAAGTAACAAAACATGCAAAGTAACTTATGTTACTGAGACTGTATTGATAACGCCTTGCATTACTGCATTACTGCAAAAATCAATGCATTACTGTGGCCTAATTAAATGACCTTTTTACTGCCTTTCTCCCAACACTGATGCACTGGCTGCATACAGTCAACAGTAGAACATTATTTAGGTACATTCCTAAGACAAAGTAAAACGACCAACACTAGTATCAGCCAAAACTAGCCTATTACCATCTCAATAAAATACAAATTATAAAATAGTATTTTGTATTTGAAATACGTATTTCAAAGACTTGTATTAGAAATACTGCCCATCCCTGATTATAATACGTTTGCGTTACTGTAACACCCTTTTCTGCCATTAGAGGCGCTGCAGTTAACCACTGTCTTTCAGTAACAGCTTTTTGTTCTTTTGATCCCAGAACCACGCGTTCTATAGGGAATAACAATGATGACTTAAAGTTTTAAACAAATATTTTCTATACAAACTTCTACACTTCAGGAACAAATCAGAAAGAACATAATGGGGGATCTTGGATCTTTCACTAATCTGAAAAGGGTTTCAGACGCAATGCTAAAACTTTTGAACTCCAGCGAATCACATTGAGTCCCGTTATCCACAAATGGTTAAAAAACTTGGAACAGTGGTGAAGCTTCCCGACTGACCAACATTACCTGAACACATCATGATAATCTCCAAGACTTGGGAAAATATAGTTATGCTGCTATGGGCTCAGGGTGCTGGAGGACATAGGATCCCCTTTTCCTCTCTCTTTCTATCTTTATTTTCCATCTGCATTATATAGTTCAAACCCTTACCTTTACATTCTCTCTGTTTTTTCTCATCATAGCAGCTTAATCTGATCTGTTCGCGTTTGACTCTGAATCCATCCTGGATTGATTATAGATGATAGAGTGACCTGTTTTTCAGTGTTTAATCCTGTCTCTCTCCTAGACATAGCTACTTGTTTGGGCTCAGCTTTTACTCTCACTAACTGGATGTGCTCCCTTTCATCCCTTTGGCTTGAAAACCATCTGATAGCTTGTCTGCATAACTTTTTCTCTCCTAGACAGAGCCACCTGTGGAGCTAGTTTATTGTTACCGTTTCTAATATAGAAATTATTTATGTATCAGTGCTTCTGTGTTCTTTTTGTATGTCTGATTCTGTCTCCTTGAAGCCAACTGGCCACATTTGAAGCAATCGGCTGTTTTTTTCTTTTAAACTTTTAACCAAACTGACTGACCTATTTCCCCATTCAATATTTATAAAGTAAGTAGGATAGACTAATCCATAGAAGCCCACTTTAGAATACATGCAACCAGCCATCAACAGCCTGTTAATTTAAAATGTCCTTTCTAATATCCATCTTTGAAGTCTTACAGAGCAGAGGATCAAATCTATTCTAACTACCAAGTAACCAACAACAGAAGCAAATATTGACCTGTTACTCCTATATGAGCTCAGTTTAATAGTTTGTTTTCTCCATGACAATCAGATGTTAATATATTACCCTATTAAGCTTCTTGATGTGTTGATGGTGCTGGGATAATGCTACAGCACCAAGGAGAGCCGTTTGGGGAGTTGTATCAATCCTGTGTTTTCCCTGATGCTTGTTCAGCGCTCATTCTGGCTTCTCTGGGTAAATATCTGCAGCTGCTTGACAATATCACATTGTTTTGAGAAGAGACAGAGACTCTAGAAGACAGAGGCATTATCAAATGAGACTCCTACAGCTCTGTATTTCCCATTATGTCTTTCTGCGTGAGTGTGTACTCATCCTCACTCTTCTCTAAGAGTGAGGTACTCTTACAGAGAAAGCACTTGGAAATCAAAATAAAGGTCAGCAGATAGAAAACATGTTTTTGTTTACTTTTTAAAAATTATAGAATCTTATAGAGTTATATGAAATATAAGGTTTAAAAAGGGATGTTAAGCCTTATATTTAATATCATGGAAGATATCCTATTTATAGTACCTCATAAGGTCATTTTTTATTTTTATGCTACTAAATGCAGCACTGGTCATTGGGCTTTAAAATTACAGGGCTAAGAATACAGCAGGGGTGGAGCTAGAAGGGGGACGAGGGGTTTCTGTGGCCATCCCTATGGCCAACCTAAAGCCGGGCGTACACTGTGCGATTTTTTTAAATCGTTGCACGCAGATACTGCTCTGTACGACTAAACCGCAGGGTTCAGAGCTCATGATTATGTTCGGCCCGACGCTCTGATGCGATTTACCTGCTCGCACTGTGCGACTAAAAAGCACGTCGTACTCAGCTCCTCAGTGAGATGGAGCTGCTCTAACGTGTCTATCCAGAAGCCAAACGAGTGAAAAGCGATGCCTTGGCAATTTGTGCAATTTTGTGCTGAAAGCCCTAAAAAGAAAAGGCTACGACATTTTTGGAAAAAAGACATGGCTGAGAAAACGTGGCTACTACGATCTATCAATTTTACAGAAAGAACTGCATTTCACTCATTACATCCCTGCTATGCTGCTGTGTTTACATCTGAGAGGAAGAAGAAAAAGAAGAATCCTTCTTTGCGCATGTGGCCTGTGCGATTTGCACACAACGGTCGGTCCCGACCTCACAATTCCTGATCGGTTGGTGGTCCTGAGAGGCTGATCGCCGCTCGTAACCCGCTCGTACACTACACGACTCACGACGCACAATCAGGCTGAAGGTAGGCCCGATTAAAAGATTCTCACACGACTAGAAAATCGCCCCGAAAATCGCACAGTGTACGCCGGGCTTGACCAAGGGATTTGTTTTTTTTTTTCCAGTTTGAACATACTTTATCACCTCAGGAACGAGCAGTTCCCCTCTAAACCAGAGGGTGGCAGTAGTGATGCTCTTGGGTAGAATTTCTTAAAGGTATAGTGGAGGATGTTCTTTTTCCAGGTGGATCATCTAAATAAGCGGCCCTCCTTATTGTCAATCATTCTGGTGATATGTTTACATAAGGCCGTCCTACGTGCTCACCCCGTTAGCTGTCTTTTTCTTAGGTGTTTATGTGTGGTGAGCTAAAGGTTTCAGACAGTCATTGAAGCTTCCCTTTCTAAACACGCTTCTTTAAAAATGGCAGAAGGTCGTAAGAGAAAAAGCGCCTATGAAGTGTGTGAGAATTTAAAAAAAGGCCTCAGAAAAGAGGAACAAGACCAGAGTGTTTTTGGCAGATTATTTAAGGAGATGGCGTACACTGAAAGCACAGGTTTGGCTTCCCACTGATGCCTCGGTTTCTACTAAACAGATAAAGTTTGACATGCTACTTGGAGAAATCCATTCCACATCACTGCTAGTAAAAGTTTTCTGCCTCTATATTGTAACTTTTCAGAGAAGATAAGGTAATTAATTGGTCTCGTGCACGCTCTCACACACGTTTAATAGACGTCCCCTCTCGGGAGGGTACAGGGTTGTGCATGTGCATCGTTTTTTAAGTGGAGGGGGCGGGTCTATTAAAAAAATCATGAAAATTATCCACTAGACCTTTAACTTTTGTTATATAAATAGAACAGTAAAAATATATTTAGTGAAAAGTCTCAGGCTGTGTGCATACTTTTAAAAGGTTCTGTTTAATAAGAATAAAGTTCAATTTGTTTCTTCCTGACTGTCCTTTAAAAAGCTTTTAGGTTGACTGAATCAGACCTTTTTACTTGTTTTATTTTGGATTGTGGGAAAAAATAAAGTTCACATTGAACAGTAACCAAACCTCACATTTTATGAGAAACTAGCATTTTGGATATCCGAAGCAGATTTAGGACAGATTGTGTTAAAATAAATATTTCCCCAGCACTCTGGCCTTCGTCTGTGGAACATTTCTCTGCAGTAAAAGCCCTTTGTACCCTTCTGTCTGGTTAATTCTAATGTCTCTGATCACTTATCATGTATATAATGACAGAAAATCTAAGACTGATTAGATCAGTTTTTCTTCCTCTAAAAGCTCCAGAGGAGTAAAGGTTTTCAGAAGCTCTCTTGAGTCGATCACTCTTCCTGTTTTTTCCTTCTGGATCAGTGACGGTCATGGAGACCCCTCACCTCAGTCTTGCTACTACTATCTTATAAAAATGCAAAAGGAGCTGTTTTATTGCCTGCTGGAATAAAGTTAAATATTTCCAAAAACACAATTTTTTTTTATTAAACACTTCTCAGGGTTCATTGTGTTTTTATTATGTTTAGGTAAAAAATTGTGGTAATAGATCAGGTCTGCTGATAAAAGGCCAGTTCACTATGGTGTTCTTCAGAAAGAGACCAACCATCCTCGGCAAAATAAATCATTATTATAGGTGGACAGACTTCTAAAAAATATTTTTTCTCATTTATGTTTTTTATCGATAATTTTCTATTTTATTTGAGCAGAGCTGGTACTGCCTGATGTGTGTTTCTCTACATTAATGTTTATTAATTGTAGAAATAGTGAAAAAAAAGTACAAGATCCAGTGTGGGGAAAAAAGCACGCTTTTGATGTCAGATGTTCTGGAGGCGGCACAGTGGGTAGAGCTGCTGCCCTGCAGCCAGAAGGTTCTGGGTTTGGTTCCCGGCCTGGGATCTTTCTGCATGGAGTTCTCATGTTCTCCCTGAGCATGCGTGGGTTCTCTCCGGGTACTTCAGCTTCCTCCCACAGTCCAAAAACAAGAGTGTTCGGTTACCTGGCTTCTCTAAATTCTCCTTAGGTGTGAGTGTGTGTGTGAATGGTTGTTTGTCTCTGTGTTGCCCTGCGATGGACTGGCGACCTGTCCAAGTTGTACCCTGCCTCTCGCCCCTTGACAGCTGGAGATAGGCACCAGAACCCTTCGTGACCCCACTTGGGAATAAATGGATGGATGGATGTTCTGGAGGCTGCTCTATTCTTGTTCTTGCAGTGAGAGAACAGCTAGGCTTTATTATCTATGATGAATAGAGAAAAAATAACTTTAAACACATTTTAAAGCAAGAATTTCCACCTCAAAACATAACCTGTTCAGTCAGTTTTTCGCTATTATGATCCTAGAATAATATTCTGCTTTTGTTCGGAGCCCCTTCATACTGGTCGGCCATGGAAATGGGACTTCCCAGTAACAGCTCTCTTCTGGCTGCTTTTCATAGCAGCTGAAAGTAAATATTAAGCATTTTGTAGGTTTGTCCTATAAACTGCAAGTGCCAGAATATAAAATGGAATTATTTCCCCAGCAGGTTGTGATATTTTTGCTCCATGTAGGTATTATAAACCATTTCTCCACAGTTCAGTAGGAAAACATTTTAGAATCGTAATGATCAGACATCGCTGTCTTTTCCTTGTAGACATAATATCCATTCTCCTGGCATTTTTACAAACAGTGGAGTTTTATCCGCCTAAATAGATTCATTTTTCATATTTCTATGCTGACAGCTTTACAGAAGCGATCACGGCTTGTATGTAGTGTCTTAATGAAATGGTTTTTGGGCCTTTTGGTATTGCCGTATAACACAGCTATGCACCTTTAAAGTGTTTTAAGCCAGGCATACACTGATTGATTGATTGATTGATTAATTGATTGATTGACTTTATTCATTTCACAGTGGAGAAATTTACTCATTACATCAGCTAAAATAGTCAAAAAGAAGAAGATGGTACCAAAGTAAGAAAAGGTGCATGGGGGTATATACAGTATATACAGTGCGTCCATAAATATAAATATGCAGCTGAAGTTTTTTTTTTTCCACAGGGTATTAATCAATCAATCAATCGATGAATTTTATTGTAAACTACAACTTACTTTACATGGGTATTTATATAAATGGTTATATATCTATATAGCTATTGCCCTGGGTATCAAATATAAAGAAACAGGTTAGTTTACAGGATATTAAATAGTAATTGCACATTAGACATTGCACAAGGTATTGCTGTTGTAGTGTTGCATTGCACTGCACAAGTTTTTTCCCTTTTCGGGCCGTATCTTCAGTCAGGAGAGAATTTCTTGGATCGGGCTGAGTTTTCAGCCTCATCGTGAGTCATGCGTCGTGCAGTAATCAGGAGGTAATGAGAGGAAATTAGCCATTCATGTCCATCTGCTAATCAAGAATCGTAAAGTTGGGTGAAAAATCAAACATGATTGAAATCCAGTCGGCTTTCATAAGGTGTTTGTGAGCAAATCCTGCTACGAGCCAATTTACCAGAACCTCTAGCACTGCGCAAACAAGGGATTTCTTCTTCTTCCAGATTGACAAGTCCAACCAGCGCCATCTCTCAGAGCTACAGTAGGTCATACTTGTGGTTTTTGGACATGCAGTGTGAGCCGTTATATCACATCAGAGCATTGGGCAGTACAGTGCAAGAACATACATCGTGAGCTGTGAACTCTTAAACCCTGCATACAACTTAGCTCTAGCTGAGTACAACGATTGAATATATTATACAGTGTACGTCCAGCCTTAAAAAAATACAACTACAATTGGGACAGCATTGATAACCTTCCTCTGTGTCGGGTGCATGGCTGCCCTGACGGAGCTGGCTGTCCCTCTGCCCTGACGCCGGGCATACACTGTGCGATTTTTTTCAATTGTTGCACACAGCTACAACTCACACTGTACGACGAAACTGTAGGGTTTAAAAGTTCGCAGCTCACAATGGATGTTCTCACACTGTGCGGCCCGACACTCTGATGCGATCTACCTGTTGACACTGAACACCTACAAACCACGTCGGACTCAGCTCAGCAGTGAGATGGTGCTACTCGGACTCGTCTATCCGGAAGCCAAACCAATCATGGCTACTACGGTCTGTCAATTTTACAGAAATAACTCCATTTAACGCGCACCCTCACCATGATTCTGTGTTTTCATCTGAGAGTAAGAAGAATAATCCTTGTTTGCGCACTGAACGATTTGCCAACAACGGCTGACTGAATTTCAAACATGTTTGATTTTCTCCCGACCTCATAATTCCTGATCGGGAGGTGGTCGTGAAGAGGCTGATCGCCCCTCGTTAGCCCCTGTACACTACAGCAGCGGTCCCCAACCACCGGGCCGCGGACCGGTACCGTTCCATGAGTCATTTGGTACCGGGCCGAACAGAAAAAAGTATATATATATATATATATATATATTTAATTTATCGACGATCAGAGTCTGAGTGATGTTTTATTTTGAAAAAAATTAAAAGTTGCGGTATTCTCTCCCAATTCCATCAGTCGGTGCATCTGTGCCTCTTGACACAGGTTAATTCAGTTCAAGACTCATCCTATCTATAACATCCTATCTTTGTGAAGTGAGATTTTCTGCGGATACAGCGACCAAAACAAAGCTACGGAGCAGACTGGACATCAGGAGCACACTTCGTCTGTCATTTTCTCCAATTACGCCTAGATGGGACCGGCTTGGTGTTTTATTTTTATACTGTTTGTATATTGTCATATTGTCTGACATATAGCGGTCCGTGGTGCAAAAAAGGTTGGGGACCACTGCACTACAGGACGCACAATCAAGGTGAAAGTTGGCCTGATCAAAAAATTCTCACACGACCGGATAATCGGCCCGAAAAGGGCAAAAAATCGTCCAGTGTACGCCCAGCATGAGGCTGCTGCAGTCTGCATGGGAGGAGGATTCAATGATCCTGGGTGTTGAGAAGAAACAACTCTGCACCTTCAGGTGAAACATTTGGGTCAAAGGTCAGCATCAGGAGTTAAAGGTCATGCAGAGAGGGGTTCCTATTCCACCCAAAAAAAACAAGAACCTTTCTACGTTGATATTTGCAGTTTTGGTTTATTATACTCAGTCATGCCAGTAACAAGCGTCTTGGTGGTTCAACTTCCAAGACAAGAAGAGAGGGGAAGAAAAAAACAGGTTTCTGAAATTTCAAAGAAGTGGCACCTTACTAGCAGGGTCAAAACTATTGAATAAAATGATTTGAAAGAAATGCTGAAATCACACACATACCATCCTGTTAATAAATAAGCAGGCAGCTTCATGGATGATGAATGAAGCAGTTTAAATGTGTCTGAATAACCATGTAATTATATGGTAGCTTGATGACCCGTATATGTTGGGTTCACCAGGGTCTTTATAGGAAAGTTACATAAAACAGTGTTTACACACCAACATAAAGGCACTCACCGCAGAAGGTTAAATGTAATTTACACAAACCCCCCAGATAACAATTAAGAACTGACTGAAAGCAGGCGGCAGAGTTCCAGTCATGCAGCTCAAGGCTAAACGCGTCGTTACAAAGCCGAAAGCCGCCGTGCTTCAGGATTTTATGCTTCCGTCTCATTTAGGAGAATGAATTCCATCAGCTGGTAGCTTAATTAATTTTTCATGTCAGGTATTACTTTTATTTCAAATCAATTAGCCATTCACTGCAGCATCCTGTAGGAACAGCAAAGAGTCAAGGTTCTGATTTATTCTTTTTTTTTCCCTTTTTAATTGGCTTTTGGCCTTGTGTTAATGGAACACTTTTCTGTTCTTCAATACAAAAAATATTTACTTGTTTGTACCTGACAGGAGCAAAGATGTGTCTTTATCTTGGCTTTAAATAATGTTCACCTTACTTTACAGGTTCTTCCACATCTTGGAAAGTCAACAGGTAACAGACGTAGCTTAATCTGCTTTTGTTCTAATCTAATCTACTTCTATAAAAAAAAAAAAAAAAAAAAACGCTCACTCAGACACACAGCTTCACCAACCAGCTCTTTAGGACCTTGGGGACTGGAAGTTTTTCTTAAGTTGTGTTACTTATAAACTGCTTGTTGGAACTTGGAGCAACAGGATGATGTGAACCTGAAAGTGAGGCCCCGTCCACACGAAGCCGAACCCTGGCCTAAACGCACAAATTTTTCACCAAACCAGCCTCTCATCCATACGAAGCCGGCGTTTCGGGGGTCTGTAAACGATCTTTTTTTTATTCAGCCTTCAGAGTGGGAAGATTTTGAAACGCCGTTTTCGCGTTTCCATCTTTAAGCTCTAACCGCATTTTTTTTTTACACGCATGCGTCATAGCGTCGCCTCTAAACACGCATGCGCAACACAGTATCACAGCAACAATGGCGCCGTACTGTGTTGAATGGTTGCTGCTAATGCTACTCACCCTGCTGTCGGGCTTACAACAGAATCTTCTTCTTCTGGAATATCTCCAGGAAGAACAGAGCAATATGGACCACATAGTTCAGCACCTGAATTTGACTGAACCACGAAAATGGACCCGCAGGGCAACCATGTATAAATATTAGTGCGCATGCCCAACATTTCGTCGCTGTTGGGAGCTGGAGAAATTCCACCTTTCTCCAGCAGAGTCCGCCGTGGATCCTCTGAGGGAGCCTCCTGCTCAGCTGCAGCTCATCAAGATCATCAGATGGATCCACTACTTAAGCTGTCTTCAGACCTTGCCTCAATGCCGCAGTGTTGTTCCAGTTGGTCAGCGCTTAAGCCTAGATCCTCAGTGTTACTCTATGACTTTTGAATCCAGCTTGGATTCTAACCATTGTCTCTGTCTTTTAGGAAACCTGTGTCTCCTCAGTGAAAGCTCAGGAAGAGCTAACCTGCCGAGCCGACCCTCAGAGCCAAACCTGAAGAATTCTCAGAGAACCTCCAAGCAGCTCTGGACTAGAGCTGGGAATCCCAAGCCAAGGTCTGTTCATTGTAGACGTAAGACGCTGAAGCAGCAAACGGACTCTGCTGAAGAACTAATCTCCAGATCCAACAGAGACTCTCCCAAAGCTAACCTCAAGAACCCTCAAGGTACAATCAGTGAACTTCAGGAAATCAAACCTCTGTTGGCATCTCTAACATAACTGTCTCTCACGCAGACTCCGGTGAACCAGTCCTTGTGTCCGTCAGTGGTGTTCTGCATTCTTGGGTCACTTTTAGTGAACCCATCATGACAGAACACTGCGGCCAAACTCAAGGCCCAGCAGAACATCTCCGTCAACTATTGGAGGAGCGGGATGCCCAAATCCACAGACAAGTTCAAGCTCTGAGTGAGTTAAACTCCCGCATAGAATTCCAAGATCATGTTGTCCGAATCTTCACCAGTTGTTTGAACAATGCTAACGTTACACCAGTACCACAACCATTTCCGGGTCCAGTTCCACCTCCGAGGTCACCAGCAGTGACATCATCTGAGTTCCGCCCTAGTCTTCCAGAAAGATTTTCTGGTAACATGAAAGATTGCAAAGGATTTTTATTTCAGTGTCGTTTGATTTTTATGAACTCTCCTGGCAGCTTTCCCACGGATTACAAGAAGATAACCTTTATTCTCTCTCAGCTAACAGGAAGAGCCTTGGAGTGGGCTCAGGCAAGATTTGCCACCGACGATAGCTTAAACTGCTATTACTCTGACTTCATCTCTGAATTTACCCAGGTATTCAACCAAGAAACAGACCAAACAATAGATTCCAGAGCTCTTTTCAACTTAAAGCTACAGTGTGTAATAATTACAGGGATATAAAGTCAGAAATTGAATATATTATACATAACTATGTTATTTATCATCACCTATGAGCTCAGCCTTTTAACCTTAATATTTGCGTTGCCTTAGAATTCGTTATTTATAATTACATAGGAGCGGGTCTCGCAGCCATGGAGGCAGACATCTTTGCGCTACGGCAAGCGCAGAAGCAACAAACTAGCGATTGCGAGATCGCCCATTACGCTCGAAAGTAACTACGGCAAGTTGGGAGAGATGAACTGAGACGGTACTGAACAGTAGATGGCAGTATTATGCCTGAGAAGCGTTTAGTCTGCCTGAAACCAAAGAAGAAGAAGCAGGTATACTGCGCCTCAGTAACAAGAAAGGTGAACAAGGCGGCAGGCGTGAGTGACTTTGCAAACTGTTTGGCACTGTGTGGCCAAACATCAGACGAATGGAGGATCATGCCTACTCTGTATCACAACGAAAAGCGGCGGACACCGAACCCCCGTCATCTAAGAAGCGGAAACATGACGAGAATAAACGCAAGCGTGACAAGAAACGACAAAAAACACGGATCAACATTGGTACGGCATTTACACGATGGAAGTCACTGATGGAGGAAAAAGGTTTTCAAAGTGACGCTCAAGTTGCCAGTTTTCTGTTGGACAGGTAAGGCCACAGCTTCATAAAATAACCACAGCTGATAGTGGCGTGTGTGAGTGTGAGAGAGACAGATATATGAAGCTGCATATTAGCGAGCTACGGATATATACCTCGGTTACTTCTCTCTGGCTCCTTTGGAGATCTTCAAGCCTTTCCTCCTCTGCTCTAGTCACCCCGCTGGCACCTCTCTCTCGCCTGGCCCTGGCTGCACGCCCACCCCGCCCTCTCTGCCCTCTTCCTCTCCCTCTTCCTCGCGTTGTAACCCCCGTGCCACAAACAAGACTTGGACTCTGTAAACGGGGAATATATACCGGTATTCTTCCAGCGAACACAATCTCGCTGTTAAACTAATGACTACAATTACTTCGTCTGTTTATATCACCATGCAAAGCAGCTCACCAAAACGTCACAACGATGTAGAAAAAATAACGGGTATATTTATTATTATCAAATCTATACCCTACACAGACTAATGAAATACTATCTGTAAAATGATCTATGTAAACAAACCTCATCACTTGAGAAGGTAGGTGATGCGGACGTCGTGGAAGACATTTTGTCTTGTAACGCTCGCCGTATTGTTGGGGGGGAGAAGCGGTGGGGGGGAGATGTTCATGTTGCTGCAGTCTGCAGTCTGGACGTTAGATGTCGCTGAAAATTACACACTGTAGCTTTAAAACAGGGAGACTCTTCGGTGGCTGAATTTTCTATTAACTTCCGGGTTAAAGCGGCAGCTTCCGGATGGAACCAAAGCGCTCTAAAGGGAGCCTTTTTCATGGCATTAAATGAGCACATTAAAGACGAGCTCGCAACCCTCGACGAACCTGCTACCCTCGAAGATCTAATTCGCCTCTCAATTAGATTGGATAATCGAATTCGTGCCAGAAACAGTTCAAAGAAGCAGGGTACACTTTCTTCTGCCTCACATAACGTGACTGTTTGTTCTTCCTCTACAGAGCAGCTGCCCATTCAGAGGCCTAAGTCCCAATCTCTACCGTTGCTTATTCAGGCCTCTCATTCGAGCGAAAGGGAAGTCGAACCCATGCAGGTGGGACACACAAGGCTCACTCCTGAGGAGAGGCAAAGGCGTTTTCTAAGCAAGCTATGTATCTACTGTGGTGAGAGTGGACACTTCATCGCTTCCTGCCCGGCTAAATCAAAAGCCCGGGCCCGCCAGAGGATCTGAGGAGTCTGGCGGGCCAGATAAACACAAGAAAATCTCCTCGACTGTTACTTCCTGCCACGTTGTTCTGTGCTAATCAAAACCTCTCTTTTTCTGCATTCATCGACTCAGGCTGTGAACGTAACCTAATCGATTCTAACCTCGTCCAGCAACTCCAAATTGAAACCATTCCTCTGACTCAGCCTCTCTGTGTATCCGCTATTGACGGAAAAAGACTCCACCAAGTTACCCATCAAACTCAGCCCCTCGAGCTACTTCTGTCAGGTAACCACCGAGAGACTATAAAATTTTTTGTTTTTCCCTCTGCATGTTCCCCGCTGGTGCTTGGTTTCGAATGGTTGGAGAAGCATAATCCTCACATTAACTGGACTGAACGTCACCTGGAATCGTGGTCCATCTCATGCCATGAAACATGCCTTCGTTCTGCTGCCCCCTTGGTGGGGCCTCCTAGAGGTGGGGGGGAGATGGACTCTCCTGACCTTTCTTCAGTTCCTCCTGAGTACCATGATCTAGCCCCTGTCTTCAGTAAGGTCAGTGCGACGTCCCTACCTCCACACAGACCATACGATTGCGCCATTGAACTTTTACCTGGTGCACCTCTACCCAGCAGCAGATTGTATAACATTTCCAAGCCTGAAAGAGAAACCATGGAAAAATACATTAACGAATCATTAGCTGCAGGAATAATCCGCCCATCTTCCTCTCCTTTGGGTGCCGGGTTCTTCTTCGTGGGGAAGAAGGATGGTTCCCTGAGACCATGTATTGATTACCGAGGTTTGAACCAGATCACAGTTAAAAACAAATACCCACTTCTTCTCCTCGCTTCTGCATTCGAACCCGTACAGGGAGCCACGGTGTTTTCGAAACTGGATTTAAGAAACGCTTATCATCTCCTTAGGATCCGAGAAGGGGATGAATGGAAAACAGCCTTCAAAACACCCTTGGGCCAATTTGAATATTTAGTAATGCCCTTTGGTCTAACTAACGCTCCAGCCTGCTTCCAGGCCCTCGTGAATGATGTTCTCAGAGACTTTCTAAATGTTTTTGTTTTCGTGTACATTGACGACATACTCATTTACTCCAAGAACCTAGATGAACACAAGAAACATGTCCGCCTTGTTTTGCAGAGACTACTGGAGAACAAGCTGTTTGTGAAAGCCGAGAAGTGCGAATTTCACCAGCCTTCAGTCACCTTTTTGGGGTTTGTGCTCAAGGGCGGCCAGGTAAAACCATCTGAGGACAAGATAAAGGCAGTTTTAGACTGGCCAGTTCCAGAAAACCGCAAACAGCTACAAAGATTTCTTGGTTTTGCAAACTTTTATCGTCGGTTCATCAGAAATTTCAGCCAGACCGCCCTTCCATTAACTTCTTTGACCTCTGTCAAACGCATCTTTCAGTGGACTCCTGAAGCTCAGGCTGCGTTTGACAAACTAAAATCTTTGTTTTCCAGAGCACCAGTGCTTATACAACCTGATCCTGCGAAGCAGTTTATTCTCGAGGTGGATGCTTCAGATTCTGGAGTTGGAGCAGTCCTATCCCAGAGACTAGACTCCGATCAAAAGATCCACCCTTGTGCATTCTTCTCCCGTAGACTTTCTTCCGCAGAGCAAAATTATGATGTGGGTGACCGAGAGCTTCTGGCCATTAAACTGGCGTTGGAAGAATGGAGACATTGGCTGGAAGGAGCTGAGCATCCGGTTCTAGTCTGGACTGACCACAAGAACCTGGCTTACATCCAGTCAACCAAGCAAGCCAATCCCCGCCAATCCAGGTGGTCAATTTTCTTCTCTCGGTTCAATCTCATCATCTCCTACAGACCCGGATCCAAGAATGTCAAACCCGATTCTCTCTCTCGCCTCTACTCCGTCGATCATCCCGAGACACCTGAACCTGTTCTTCCGGCTTCCTGCACAGTGGGGGTGGTCAAATGGGAAATAACTGACCTCATCAACTCAGCCCTGGCCACTGAACCCGATCCAGGTAACGGTCCCACTAACCGAACCTATGTCCCATCTTCCGTCAGGTCCCGTCTCATCCATTGGATGCATGCCGCCAAGTTCTCTGCTCATCCAGGAGTCAGCAGAACTGTAGCCCTCATCTCTAGACGCTTCTGGTGGCCCACTCTCCATAGGGACGTCAAGGAGTATGTGTTGGCTTGCCCCACATGCGCCCGTAACAAAGCCTCACATCAACCTCCTTCTGGCCTGCTTCAGCCGCTTCCTGTTCCCTCGCGCCCTTGGTCTCATATCGCCATTGATTTCGTCACCGGTCTCCCCGTCTCTCGAGGTATGTCCACCATATTCACCATTGTTGACCGTTTCTCGAAATCCTGCCATCTCATTCCCCTTAGAAAACTTCCCACAGCCTTCCAGACAGCCCAGCTTCTCATCAAGCATGTTTTCCGTTTACACGGGATTCCCCAAGAGATCCTCTCGGACAGGGGTCCGCAGTTCATTTCCCAGGTCTGGAAGGCTTTCTGTTCTGCTCTCGGCTGCAAACCCTCTCTCACTTCTGGTTACCACCCCCAATCTAATGGTCAGACTGAGCGAATGAACCAGCAGTTGGAATCCACCCTTCGCTGCCTCACTTCGAACAATCCCGTGGACTGGAGACAATTTCTTCCTTGGATAGAATACGCACATAACTCCCTCAGATCTGCATCCACCGGACAATCCCAGTTTCAGGTTAGTCTCGGCTATCAACCACCTCTTTTCCCCGCAGACGAGAGAGAGATTTCGGTCCAGTCCGTAAACCAACACATCCGCCGTTGCCAAAGAATCTGGAGGGAAACCATCGCCACCCTCAACCAGTCATCAGAGTCCATAAAACGCTTCGCCGACGCCAGGAGACGTCCCGCCCCCGAGTACACTGAGGGCCAGGAGGTATGGCTGTCCACTCGAGACATCCCCCTCAAGGGGATGTCTCTCCTAGGTTCATCGGGCCTTATAAGATCACTCGAGTCATCAACCCCTCTGCCGTCCGTCTCCAATTACCTCAGTCCCTCCGAATCCACCCTACTTTCCACGTGTCTCAAATCAAGCCTGTCTCTTCGAGCCCTCTGTGCCCACCGTCCGACTCCCCACCACCCGCCCTGGAGGTCGATGGTCATCCGGCCTTCACTGTCCGTCGCATTGTGGACTACGGACTGGAGGATCGCCAGTGGGTTCCGGGCTCGTACATCCTCGATCCTGCCCTTATGGAGGAGTACGAGCGTTCCTGCCCATCAACCTCTTCCGGACCGCCAAGGGGCGGTCGTTGAGGGGGGGTTCTGTTGGGAGCTGGAGAAATTCCACCTTTCTCCAGCAGAGTCCGCCGTGGATCCTCTGAGGGAGCCTCCTGCTCAGCTGCAGCTCATCAAGATCATCAGAGGATCCACTACTTAAGCTGTCTTCAGACCTTGCCTCAACGCCGCAGTGTTGTTCCAGTTGGTCAGCGCTTAAGCCTAGATCCTCAGTGTAAACTCTATGACTTTTGAATCCAGCTTGGATTCTAACCATTGTCTCTGTCTTCTAGGAAACCTGTGTCTCCTCAGTGAAAGCTCAGGAAGAGCTAACCTGCCGAACCGACCCTCAGAGCCAAACCTGAAGAATTCTCAGAGAACCTCCAAGCAGCTCTGGACTAGAGCTGGGAATCCCAAGCCAAGGTCTGTTCATTGTAGACGTAAGATGCTGAAGCAGCAAACGGACTCTGCTGAAGAACTAATCTCCAGATCCAACAGAGACTCTCCCAAAGCTAACCTCAAGAACCCTCAAGGTACTATCAGTGAACTTCAGGAAATCAAACCTCTGTTGGCATCTCTAACTGAACTGTCTCTCACGCAGATTCCGGTGAACCAGTCCTTGTGTCCGTCAGTGGTGTTCTGCATTCTTGGGTCACTTTTAGTGAACCCATCATGACAGAACACAGAGCGGGATGCCCAAATCCACAGACAAGTTCAAGCTCTGAGTGAGTTAAACTCCCGCATAGAATTCCAAGATCATGTTGTCCGAATCTTCACCAGTTGTTTGAACAATGCTAACGTTGTACGTTGAACTGTCTCTCACGCAGACTCCGGTGAACCAGTATCCAGGCCCCAAACCCGAACCAGTACAATCTGTGTGCTTGTGCTTAAATAAACTTGTTAAACTTTCATCCTTGTGTCCGTCAGTGGTGTTCTGCATTCTTGGGTCGCTTTTAGTGAACCCATCATGACAGACGCCTATTTTTACTTTGGCACCACAGCGCCACTTACAGGCCTGGCATATATTTTGCAGCGTTTTCATGGATTCGTGTGGACGATCACATTTATTTTACGTCTCCGTCTTTACGACAAACGTTCTGGAAAATATTAGCGTTTCGTGTTCGTTTTGACTTCGTGTGGACGGGGCCTGAGTGTCCCGGTGCGTCCTGGCCTTACAAACACACAAAGCCATGTAGTTAGTGTTTAGTAGAAGACAGCATGAATTCAAGATGAGGTTGTTGAGATTAATCTGACTTTACCAAGTTGGAGATACAACTTTACTGATCAAAATTGTGACTTAGATCTCCAAAATAAAGGAATTCATGTACAATTCAAAGAGTTAGCTGCAGCACAGAAATGTCACCATGCAATGTAAAAGAGTCCATCTAACTGAGCGTTTAATTCCATCTGGGTGGGGTCAGATCGCTCTGTACCTTGTGCCACCTGCACACGTGGTACCTGGATTTAGTCTCCTTGACAACCACATCTCAGGTAGTTTACTTCTCAGGTTAATTCCATCATAAAAGTGACAAAAGTTGACTTGAACCCACTGAAACAGGTCCACAGCAGTAGGAGAGAATCTACAGGCATGAAAACAGCAGGAACGCTTCGTTATGACACATTGGGGGCCTCATGGTTGAATCTGCACGTATAAAACGTTCAAAATGCGCATGGAGATCAGTTGATGTGCACTAGTTTTTCCCTTTGGAATTAATAAAAGATTATTGAGGAGAATTGAATTTTAAATAAAACTGCTCATATAAGTATTTATTACACGTGTCCTTTTGGCAGAATCTTGAATTTGTACATTTGCTGCCCATTAGACTGTTTTTTATGGTCAGGCACTAAAGTTCAATACTTTTAATGTTCCCTGCATTTTATTCGAAAAGCCGCCATCAGAAAAAAATTCAGCCTAAAGGAAGTTTTTTTTTATTTTTAGGTTTTTACGGCGCTATTGGCTATGCGGCAAAGGACCTCAGGTCGGACATGTCGAGGACTAAGGCCTCCATAGGTGGGACTGCGCCACCGGACTGCGCCCCCTAAAGGAAGGTTTAAAATCATCAGTAGGTGTCAACCACTAGCCTTGTTAACGAGCCCCACCTGCCAGCGCCCAAACTCATTTTTGCCTGCGATTTGGTCTAGCCTCGATCAATACCCCGGGCCCTAGAACTGGCGGGCCAATGAATTTTTGGATGCAAAGCGGGCAGGGTTTTGAGAGCGTGACGACAAAGCTGCACGGCGCTGGAGAAAGCACAACAAGGAAGATGGCAACAACTATTGAACAGTTCTCGTTTGACTCAGCTTTGGAATCAGCTTTGGAAGGATTAGACTTGGCGTTTTCGTTGAAGCGTGAGCAGGAAGAGGCTTTATGCTCATTCATTTTTAAGAAGGACGTATTCGCTTTTTACTGACAGGCTGTTTGCTTACACTCCCCCACCAGCTTTCTGTCGCGCTTACTACGTCACAGTCAGTTGCGTTCATTGGTCAGAGCGTTGGCCAATAGGCACAGACATGGTTTGAAAAACAAAGGGTTGTTCTCATCAACATGTTTCATTCATCGGGCCCAGACTAAATTAAACATTTAATCTCACATTTAGTCTGGTTTATCAGGCTAGTCAACCACCTGAGCTAGTTGGTGAAACTTGTATGATGGGAGTGGCGGCCTAGTGGTTAGGGCATAGAGCTTGGAATTCTGAGGTTCTGAGTTTCAATCCCGCACCCAATGACTGCCACTACGGGTATCTGAGCAAAACCCTTAAAGGGCTGGTTATACTCTCCGCAGCAGTGTGTCGCAGTGAACTTGTCGCAGACAGTTTAGATTTATGCTCAATTTTGAAGCGTGGTCTGCGCTATGTTATTCCACGCCGCAACGCAAGAGGGACAATCAGGAACTAGCTGGGGGTCTAGATACAGCTGAGGCGCTGATGAAGTGGGGGGGAAGTTTGTCTGACAACGGAGGGACATGAGGGTGAAAAAGAGAACGGATCCAGGTGGAAAAAGGGTCCCAGCGTTCTAGCACACCACGCCCTTCTAGCTGGTCAATCTTCACAAGTCTTTTTCCACAATGGTGATCATACAAACAAAACAAGCCGGAAATACGTATATCGTAGAGCGGATGTAGATTTGACCAATCAGAGGCCTCCTGTCTGTGGTCACCTTCAATTTTGGAGAGGTGCAGCAGAGTGTCTGTGGAAGGGGCGGGGACATCTTTGAGTTCACATCAACACACAAGCAGACGCCCTAGTTTCGAAGGATAAATCAGCCTTAACCTCTTACACCCTAAGGGAGTATAAATAAATTTCTGCCTGACAAAAACACACAAAAGTAAATCACTTATAGCCTCACAGCTATTAGATTTAAGAAGAAACTTTTGGTACGTCTGTAAAGGTAAGATGTCATAGAATGGTTTTCTGGTGTCAGCACCATTGTAGCTTTGACCCTGCCTGAAATATTAGGGACAAAATACAAAATATTTTGCATTTTTTGAACCTCGCTAAAATTTTCTTTGAAATAAACATTGCAAAACACTACCAAAATATTATTTATAGCACAAAAAAGTAGTACAGACTTTTAAATCTAAATGTTGTGTAAAAAGATACCAAATTTGGACTCAATCAGATGAATCATATTTATTTTAGAATGGTATTAGTGAGAAATTTCTTAGGCGGAGAGGCCATTTTGGCACATTTATCCAAAAATGTCACCAAACTGTGCCAAATGTGTTTTTTTACATCAATACTGGGGGTTTGTTAAAATTACGAGGTCACGTGGCAGCTGGACCCACCGGTGGGTCCGTCGGGTTCTAGGGGTTAACCCCACACTGCTCCCTGGGCGCCCCACGATGGCAGCCCACTTGGGTATTAAGAATGTCTTCAAATGGAAACAGTACATACAGCAGTATTCATTGTTTTATTTTTCATTTTATCTAGCGATTTATTCCAAAGGAGACTGTGGTGCACCGTCAGACTCACAGCTATAAATCTCCAAACAAATGGAACGCAACAGAGCCCTGAAGGTAGACATTTTACTGCCGGATCAACCTGACTTGGTTCACACTGATCTTCCTGAAAAGTCTTAATGATATCAAATAAAGATGTGGTCTGTTGGATGTGGTGCTTTAAAATACACCTAAAGCTGTTTCTCCATTTTAGTCAGGTGTTCTGAATGTTGCCCTTCCCTTTGAAACGTAGAAATGCATGAATTTTATCAGAAGAAAAACACAAAATGAAAAATTCAACAAAAAAAACTAAAGATCCACTGCAGTAGAAGTCAGATAGGTTTGTTTTGCTTCTGTGTGCAGTGATCCAGCAGGAAGAGGGTGTCAGATTCCTGGCATCTCTGGCGTTAATAAAACATCAGGAAACCAGGTGGGGTCAGAGCTGAGGTCAGGCTGTTGACCCGAAGGTCACAGCGCTGAATGTTTTACTGGCAGGCTCCGTGTTTGCACTGCTCCGGGTCTGAGATTGAGCCTCACATGGCTCCGCCAAGAACCACACAGTCCACATGTGAATCAGCTGTTTGTATTCGTCTGGAAGAATTTCATCTTACACACACAAACACGGACACGCTGCCATGTGGAATGCTTTCCCGCCAGCCACTCGTCCAGCCGGGGCTCGGAGGCGGCGTCGGGTTGCAGGCGGTGTACCTGGGGATTGTGACTCCTGCATATCTGTGTTTGTTTTATGTCCAAGGCCCCTCCCTCTGAGGAGATGACAGTCCAGAACAGCCAGAGGGGGTGAAACCTGAGATAGGCAGAGCTTAGTAGTAAACAACAACTCCTTTATGAGGCAGAGGTGGCTGCCTGCTGCATTCAAAGATCTGAGGGAGGAAGGGGGGGACACAAAGACAGCCCCCACACCCCGGGGTGTAAGGAAGCTGACGCAGTTAGTTTAATCTCACTGTTTGTAAATGTAATGTTTGACTCTTCTGGACAGACTGGTTTAGATGCTGATTAAGCTTTTTATTGGGTACTTCTTTGTTAAAAAATGAAAGTAATTCATCAATCGCTCACATCTGATTTCAAATGAAAATCTTACCTGAGAAATTGCTTTGATTTATTAGACTAAATTGCTGAATCAGCCAAAGAAAATGCATTTTCACAGGCAGGAACTGTTAAATGAGAGCTTTCGAGCCGGTGAACCTCTCAGGTTCTGGTTGAGTTTATCAGTGAGTTCTAACTAGTTACATTTCCTTTGGTAACTTTTTAACAAGCATTCACTTGTGGGAATAGTTTTACTGCGCCATTCTTTCTACATTTACTTGCGAAAGAAGTAATTGAACTTTATTGATCTCACACTGGAGAAATTTACTCTCTACATTTAACCCATCCCCTTAGGGAGCAGTGGGCTGCCATCGTGCAGCGCCCAGGGAGCAATCAGGGGTTAAGGGTCTTGCTCAGCGACCCGGAGTGGAGGCTGCGGGGATCAAAATGGGGAACTTGCAACCTTCTCAGAGCACAAGCGCACTGCTCTAACCACTAGGCCAACACTCTCAAACTGTTTAATGGTGACGAGGATACACTTTATATGATTCTGTTTGTATATGTGAACGCTGGAAAGGCTTCTTCAACGTTTTCCAGGCCAAGGACCCCCAAACCGATGACAAGATGGAGCAGGGACCCCCCTAATTATATAGATATTGTATGAAATTGTGTTATACCGAAACTGGTCCTATAGTCACTCTATTACAGCTCGAGTAATGCAACGAAAGTAAATAAATGGGATTATTAAAGTATTTCTGATTCCTGGTTGATGGGACAGGTGTTGTGAATGAAACGGTGTCCAGCTTGAAAGAGCTCCTGTGTGTCGCTGAATGTGAGCATTGATGACTGAAAGACATCTTCTGCCTCCATTTATCTGTTTACTACAGTTTACTAAATTCATATTAACGTAGGTTTAAAGACATTTCAATTAGTGGAAAAAATTTGCAGGGGAATAAAAAAAAAAGTCTAATCAACCAAAACTTTCGCAACACCCATGCTGTACCTCTGTGGACCCCCTAGGGGTCTTGGACCCCTTGTTAAAGTTCTCTGCCTTAGGATATCACCTAAAAAGCGCCCAATTAGCCGTGCAGCATAGAGAAGCAGCGTACCTTTTCTGCTTTGATCAGAAGGTAAAGAAAGATAAGATGATAGAAAAAGACATCCTGGCAATAAACACAGTAGATGAAGTTGGCTTTGGTAAATGAATGCGTTCATGGAGCTGAGTTTTAACATTCCTCTGAGAGCAACCAGAACCAGTACCACCAGTTTAAAGGAGCTGCTAGCAGCACAAAGTCTCTCTTCACAGATTACACAGAGAACAGAGAGCTATATCACAGTTAAGGGCTGCTTATACTCCCACAGCAGTGTGTCGCAGTGAGTTGTCGCAGATATTTTTGATTTATGCCTCATAAAGCGTGGTCTGCGCTATGTTATGTGCAACAACGGAGGGGCGAAAAAGAGCGGGGATCCAGGTGAAAAAAGGGTCCCAGCGTTCTCACGCACCTCACTTCTTTAGCTGGCCCAACTTCACGAGTCGTTTTCCACGAGCCGGTCAGGCACCAAAGAGGAAATACGCATAGTGTAGAGTGTCTGCAGAAGGGGTGGCGACATATCTGCGTTAACTGCAACACACACGCAGTCCAACTCATTGAAAAAAATTGGTAAACAGTCTGACGGTAATGATAGTTTTAAATATATTGGAAATGAAAGGTTTATCAAATTTTTTATTCATATTTTCTTTATTCCATATCAAACCAGGTACTTGCAACCTTCTCAGAGCACAAGTGCACTGCTCTTACCACTAGGCCAACACTCCATTACCATTTACCATTAACCTAGGGTAAAACTTTTATAAAGAATGTCTACTCTTACTTGAGTATTTTGTTTTTTTTACTACTCTTCCCACTATGAGTATCTTCACCGAATGAAGAAAAAACACATTTGAAATGCTCCAGATAAAGACGTACAGTTTGAGTTTGGCTAAAATTAGAATTTCTTTTTGTTGTCTTAATCTTTCTTATATCTTTTATGAAGGTCAATGTAACATACAGCACAAAGTATTAGTATGTCACTGGAGGAAGTTACTCTAACACACAGTATGCTACATAATATATTGATTTTGTCTTGTTTTGGAAATCTGATGCTATGTTTAGCCACTCAGTCTTAGCAATTGGTTTTTTACTCTTCTCAAAACATCAACTTTTACTTATACATGAGTAAAAAATAGTCCAATCTTTTGGCACTCTTTCCACCTTTAGTTGGATTTAAAATCTACAAAGATAATAAAAAAAACACATAAAGCTCTATTCAATCTTAAACCAGCAGTTTTTTATTGACAAACAAACAATCCAATGTGTTGAAACTGAAAACAAGTAAGTTGCCAAAGTCCAAAAACCTTCAGAAGGTTAGGAAAACAAGGCTTTCACACTATGGTATGGTGATAGCAGTATCATGCTGAGGGATTGTAACAATTAAGAACCCATGTAACATTAGACATTTTCTGGACAAAATCTCCAAAAATAATTTAAGAAAAAAAAAATATTTTATGAAAGAAACTGAACAAAAAAATGGTTTAGTAGACCCCAGTTTACTGGAAATGATTTAGTTGAAAGTTTATGACTATTTCTGATGAGTTCAATGTGTTTGCAAAAATAACCAAATATTATTAGATGTGGTAGTTATTGTGTAAATTTCCAAAAGTTACCGACTAAGCATATTTTTTCTTATCTGGTGTCCAGCCGAGCAGAGCAGACCGTGTCTCTATCTGCCCCCCAGAGTTTAGGCGCTGCTACACTCTTTTCTTTTGTTATTGAAGCAGCAGCCCTTACAGTCCGCTCCCTCCCTCCGTCTCTTTCCTTTTTTTTCCACCCATCCTCCCATCTCTCACTCACTCCGTTTCATCAAGGGTGACGCCAGTCCCTCTCACCCCGCCCCGTTCAACTCAGTTCGCTGCGTTCATTTCATTCCTGCTCCCATTCCGCGCATATTTCGCATCCTTGGAGAGACGCTGCGCATTTTACGCACTCCGCGCGCCCCGATCGTCCATCAGCGCCAAGCCGAGTGCGCCGTCCGGAGTTGGCCGAGCGCTTCCCGGTTCTACGGCGGCTCCGATCCGGTGGGAAAAGTGGGAATTAAAAGGAGAAAAGCGGCGTTTGGATCGAGGTAAGTTCCCTAGGAGGAGTCCCCCCTCCTCCCCTCCCTCCACCAAACGATCACCTCTTCAGGATCCGCGTCTCAAATCTCCCGGTTTCGCTCGTTTCTTAAATAAAAAAGCAGTTTGAGCCAAAAAGGATTGAAACATTTCCACATGTTGATGTTAAACAAGCTGATTTTTTTTCCCCCGAATCGCGTCCAGCCTCCCAGCGACAGCTTCCACTCCAGTTTTATTATTTCCCCTTTTCTCCCTCCTCGACACCAAAACACCCAGAAATCTTCCTCTTTTGACACTTTCCTCTCCCTTCCACCTCCTCTGGTTCCTTTTCTCCTGCTAGATCTCAGCCTGCGGGTGTCCTTAAATGGAGAGAGAAGCTTTCCGCTCTCAGAGCTGGGAGGCAGCTTAACAAAGCTGGGAGTGAATGGGGGACTTGTTGCATCGGCGGGGTTTTCTCTCTCCCTGCACAGCCAGCCAGGCCCCAGTCAGGGAAACAGGCCACAGGCTGATAACAGCCAGTGTTTACCCAGTGGATGCAGCATATCATCTGCTTCAAGCATAAAGGCTTTTAAAATCAGAGACAAAAAAACTCTGATTTTTCCAATTAAAACCTGTTTTTTTATCCTGCTGACACATGTTGATTTACTATATCTGTGTTTTTTGAGACTTTTCCTGAGAACATCATTTAAACCCACCATTCTCTCACTCTTGTGTTTTTTTTTTGAATATTGATTAAAGGGTTTGTTCTTTGGCCTTTTATAGCCTGAGATCTGTGGCGGTGCAGGAAAAACCACAATGTCATTTTTGGAGGAAAATTACAGCCCTGGATGAAGCAGGGCAGATGCTCTTCTTCTGGAACAGCGAGCCCCTTTTGTCTGATGTCTTACAAGATGAAAAGCGATTAAAAGTGAGAGAAGGACAGTTACTGGTTGTTTTTGTTCAGATGATGAGTTTATACTGAGTAAAATCACCAGTATAGGATAAATACTTTGTTTCAAATGCAGTTTTGCTGCAGTGTTACAGTTGTAGAACTGAAATTGCTTTATTATATTAAAAACAACTCATATAATAATAAAAAAGGGAACTAATCCTTTTTGCTACCGATTTTTAAGATTAAACGTGCCTCGAAGTATAAACTGATGCACTAATCGAGACTTTTTGGAGGCCTGACCTGCAGGTTTTTATGCGGTTCTATTTTTATTTTATTTTTTGTCTGAACAGAAACAATAAAAAGGTGTTCATAGTCTTTCATCTGGCTAATTTTCATTACATGCACAATTCCTACAGAAACTACTCTGAAAAAAGTAACGCAGCCGCTTTTGACATTAACTTAATCATATTTAGTAACTTTTACACAATTGTTTTATGTCCTACCCTCCTAACATGAAACAATTGTGTTAAAGTAACTAAATATGATTAAGTAAATACAAAACAAAATGCTGTGACCCCATGTGGGTCAGAATTAAACTTTTTTTTTTTTGGTTATTCACATTCCTAAAAAGCATTTAAGTTCAGCAGTCCTGCCGTTTTTGGTCAGTAAAAGCATCAACCAACAACACGTAGTTTGAGACGCTTTTTAGTGGAATAAAAATCAGAGGTTGGAGGCGAGCTTAGCTTCGTAAATGAGGATAATCGTTAAGATTTTATTTTATTTTCTTCTGTTGGATTAAAAAGAGCTTAAGAAACCTACATCATTTACCATTTTCTTTAAGCAAACGTTTTCCTACTTAACTTCACCGACTGAATGTGATACCTGTGGTGGAGCATGGTGGTGGTGTTATGATGCTTTGGGATGCTTTTCATGCTGGTTGTGAAGTGAACCGTTTAGATTGAAGAGAACTAGAGTCTTTACTTAATACCGTTAATTGCTGATATTAAATATTTTAATATTTTCCCTTTTTTTCTACCTTTTTCCTTTTTTATGCTTTATAATGCTTGGAATAAAAAATTGGAATCCAAACGCACATAAAACCATACCGGCCCAGAAAACCCTGATTGGTTGATCAGGGTTTTGTTGTCATAGTAGTCATCTGTAGGGACGTGCTACATTATCGGCACGTTATGACCTTTAAAACTAAACATCAGACGTTTCACCATTTTAACTCAACTTATTGTGATAAAGATGAATTTTGCCTTCAGGGTTTGAGGGAAGCAAGCGATGCATTAGTCACGGGAGAGACGCAAAAGTTAAGACGTTTGTGGTTTGGATGTTTCGTAGTGCTTCAGAAACCAAAGACTTCAAAGTAGTTCTAGAGGAAAAAAGTATACATTTTCAATCGATAAAGACACTTCACTTTTTGAAATACTTAATTTATCCGTAATTTAACTTTGTTACTTTAGAGACGGGGGAAAAAATCAGTGGATTAATGTCTATTCTGATTTTAACTGGTCGCTCTGCTCCTTGTTCCTTGATGGAGGTCGATGTTTTGAATCCAAATAAAGTTTTCTTATATAAAAGAAAACATTTTTGACGTCTTTATAGAGGGAATATTGTGAAACTTCTTGTTTAAGAAGCTCTAAATCAGAGGAGAAATCCAGAGAATCTTAGCAGGAAGTTTGGAACTGGAAGGAAATGGGGAGAAGTGGATCTTTAGTTTTCTGACAATCAGAGACTTCGGTTTGATCGGAAACTCTCGGTTCGGCTTCGTCGACGGATAAATCTCTGCCTGTGATTCTGTTTCTCTAATAATTGAACACGCTCTGTTCCAGCCTTTTCTGTTTCACGTTTCTACATCAGTGAACCGTATCAGATTATTTCTGTGGACTATGTTTTGGACTTCTTAAACCGTCACACTCAGTTTTTAATTTTCATTTCTTCCATTGTTCTAAAATAAAAAGCTGTGACTAAGCTGAAAGTGTAACAGAGAAAGCATTTGTGTGTCTGTCATTGTGTTTAAGCCTGCTTTGTCAGTCACTCTGGGCAAACAGTCTCCACTTTCCTCCCCCCTCCGTCTCTCTCAGCCCCCTCAGCGCCTCTCCCTCTCCTCTCCAGTTCGTTGACATCTGTTTTGAGAGCTCTGTGCACCTGTAGAGATCCAGGAAGTGTGTGTCTGTGTGTGTGTGTGTGTGTCAGGGAGAGAGGGAGGGAGGTGCAAAATGCAAATCTGTGCGTTTGTTCTGGGTCCGAGCAACGCAGGCTGACTGACTAATGACTATTTGGTGTGTGTGTTGTGTGCTTGTACACTTGTGTGTTTGCCTCTTGCCGTCCAGTCCTCTATTGTTGCTGCAGCAGCAACAGGCATCGCTGGCCGAGGACGCACCATATGTTCTCTGTGTGCTTTAGTCACAAACGCGCTCACGTTTATGTGTGTGTTCATCTCCTCCACCAATGCTGCTGCAATATGGTGGGGTTTGGAGATGCAGCCTGCTCCCCAGACTCCCTCCTCCTTGTTGCCTCATCTGTCGTCTCATTTCTAGGCACAAAATCCGGCACACAGTTTTTTTTTTTTTTTAAACAGGCTTGGGATTAGGAGGGGGAAATCTTCCTGGCATGAAATGAAGTCTTGTGACGCTGCATTTTGTTTTTTTTTTCTGAGCAGTTTTTGTTTGCATCAGTTGGATGAATCAACAGGTGATCCACTAAATCCCGTCTGCAGCCGTTTAGATATTATTCCCTCTCTTTTCTCTCTTTCTAGCTTCGAATCCTTAGATTTTAGCACCTGGATGAATTTATTCAGGCGTATTAAAAACTGTTAAGGTGGGGCAAGAGTCTGAGCTCCAGTGTAATGAAATTTGGGGAGTGGAGCCGGTTTATTAGAGCAACAAAGCCCTGTGTTTTTGTGTTAAGGGGCAAAGCAGTTAGGTGGGGTATGGGAGGGGGGCGTGCTTTGTTTAGAGGACTGGGGGAACAATGGGCATCCTCCTGGGTGGGGTTTGGGAGTGTGCAGGGAGTGGGGGCGCGGGTGGCTAGTTTCTGGCTGCAGGAGGCCGGTAGATCCAGCGCTGGCTCGTCTTTTGAGTTTCAAACTATTCTTCCTAGTTTAAAGTCTTTCATTAAATGCCACAGAAAGTACCGGAGCAGTCTGCCTTTGATTCCACCATCTGCAAGAAGACTCTAGAATGTTTTTTTTTTTTAAAGATAAGTTCAGCTGTTTGGATATTTCCAATCCAGAAACTAAAGGCGGCTCAAGCTACAGTTCTCATTAAAGAGCCCCTGAAAGCTTCCAATAGGGATCAAATCTGTTGGATCTATTGATCATCAGCAGCTTTTAAAATGTTACTGAACAGAAACACGCCCTGGAATTAAAATTTATTTCAATCGAATGCTACAGAAATTCCTGGGTTGATAGAAGGATGTAGAGTTTCCCCCTTCTTCACCTATTGCTGCATGCTGCTGGTCAGCTGGCTTAGAAAGGGCTCCTTCATGTTTCCTTTGCTTACAGTATCACCTAACGCTAACATATTAAAACGACCGGTTGACTAATTAATATATTATCAATCTGTTACCTTTCTGTTGAAAAAAGTAAGAGGAAATGTCTACGATGAAAATAACGACTGACTTTAGTAGGTTTGCTATACAGCCAATGGTCAACACCTAAAGCAGATACTTTTACAATGTCATTCCTCCTGTTTAGCTTTAGAATAAAGGAAGTCTTAGAAAGTAACAAACCAGATTTTAACGTTTCTTTGTGTTATACTTTCTAAAGGTTTATCCTCCAGAGTGAGACTAGAGGGGGAAAAACAGGCCGCAGACTCTCTGATGGTTGTAATTCAATGTCTCTGTCTTCGTTTGCCTGCAAGTCGTAGATTTGGTCATTTGTGCCGGTCCAACAGGTCCCTAAAGAGGTCAGTCCTCTGCTGCCAAACAACTTAACACCAAATAAAGAAAGCTCAATTACAGCTATGATCAGAAAAAAAAAAGTGTTTTTGGAGGATATTTACCGATTTACTGCTAGAATCATTTGAATATTGATTCTATTGAATATAGCGGTACAATTCTACTTAAAATACCAGAAATTAAAACCTTATAACTACCAATTTGATAAACAACTAAAGAAAAAAAAAAGAATTATTTTCAAATTCTTGAATTCATTGTATTTTTTTTTTGTCCAAAATGTTAATTTCAGCAAATCACAGCATGGATTTAAACGCTTTGAGTCGATACTCTAAGTTCAGTGTCAGTCCTGACATAAATGTATTGATTTAGCTGCCTTAATGGAATAAAGAAGATATTTTGTCCCCTTAAAGATCAAAGCATGTTTTTCCAGAATAAAACTTGCATAGTAAGACGTCTCAAATTAGCAGAAGGAACCGTAATTCAGGACATTATAAGGCTTTGATGTGGCGCTGGGGGCCATGGAATGCCCTAAAAAATAACCAGATTCATCTACACAGCGTCTTCTTAATTTTACTCTGTTTTCCATCCAGAAACTAACCTCGTCAGTCTTTATTATCTCTTTGATAAGAAGCAGAAGCAGTTAGAAATAAAAAAAACAATTATAACACACAGTACCTTCATCCATGAGGGGCAGCCGCTGGTAAATACACATCAAAAGCTGTAAAATAAATTCATTTTTAGGGAGAATATCAGATCTTTAAAAAGTTTTTTTAAGAATATCGTTGAACAGGCAAGGGTACCAGCACTGAGAAAACATAATTTAACATGGGCCAGCCCAGGGGTGAGCTAGAGGGGGGGTATGGCCCCCTTTAGCCAATCATTAGACACCTTACCAGCTGTTCTGTTGTTCCAAGAAAGAACAAGCAGATCCACTCCAAACCAGAGGGGGGCAGCAGTGATACCTTCATGTGAAATATCTTGCATTGACATTTTGAACTTAGTATGTTAAAGGTATAGTGGAGGATTTTCGCAAATGTAAAAAAATGAAAATGCACAACCCTGTAGCCGCTACCAAGAGGGAACGCCTATTAAACGCGTTCGAGAACCCATTTCTCCTCGTGCACACTCTGTTTAAAAGTTGCTGTTTTTATCACTCATACAAGCTTACTTTCCAAAAGAAGATTTGCAATTTTTCCCTTATGTCAGACTCACCACCGGTAAGTGAGAATGGGGACGACGTAAACATATCACCAGAATGATTGACAATTAAGAGGACCACTTATTTAGATGATCCACCCAGAAAAAGAAAATCCGCAATCCTTTAACCAAAAAGTGACAAAAGAAATACAGGTATTAATTATATAATATAATTTGTAGGGATGCACGATATTGGGATTTTGGCCGATATCCGATATGCCGATATTTTAAAACTCATGTAGCCGATAACCGATATCGATACCGATGTTAAAGCTGGACAAAAATAAGTAGTCATTGAAAATAGCAGTTTTGTTATCCATTTCTGACACTTTGAAAAATAATATACTCAAATATATTTTCATATGCTGATATCAAATAGATTTTTAAAAACGCGGTATCGATCTATTTTACTTTCAAAATCTGGTGAAATTTCATCGTTCTGTTACAAACTCTCGTGATATTTTGCAAATTCTTGTGAGATTTTGTTAGTAAAATAGATCGATACCGCGTCAATATATCAACATATAAAAATATGGCAACATTTCGTGAATTTTCGGGGGATTTCGTAGCATAACGATGACATATAGCAATATTTCATTAGTAAAAGGGATTGATATGGTGTTTTTAAATGGCAATATATCAGCATATGAAGATATTGGGATATTTTAATGTATCAATATTTTTTCCCTCGTCTTTAGAAGTTTTTAAGTCTGTAAAAAAGAAGTTTTTGAGGAAGAAGAAGAAGTAGTATTTTTTTTTTTAGACTTTAGAAACCCAGAAGCTGATCAAATATCGGGTTAAATATCGGTGGGGTGGCCGATGTCCGATATTCAGTTTAAAGGCCGATACCGATAGGGGGCCGATTACAGGTGCTGGTCATAAAATTAGAATATCATGAAAAAGTAGATTGATTTCAGTAATTCCATTTAAAAAGTGAAACTTGTATATTATATTCATACATTACATACAAACTCATATATTTCAGATGTTTATTTTGTTTAATTTTGATGATTACAAATGACAACAAATGAAAATCTCAAATTCATCATATCAGAAAATTAGAATATTACTGAAGACCAATAAAAACAAAGGATTTATAGAAATGTTGGCCAACTGAAAAGTATGAACATGAAAAGTATGAGCATGTACAGCACTCAGTATTTAGTTGGGCCTCCTTTGGCCTGTATTACTGCAGCAATGCGGCGTGGCATGGAGTCGATCAGTCTGTGGCACTGCTCAGGTGTTATGATAGCCCAGGTTGCTCTAATAGTGGCTTTTAGCTCTTCTGAATTGTTGGGTCTGGTGTATTGCATCTTGTTCTTCACAATACCCCATAGATTTTCTATGGGGTTAAGGTCAGGAGAGTTTGCTGGCCAATTAAGAACAGGGATACCATGGTCCTTCAACCAGGTACTGGTAGCTTTGGCACTGTGTGCAGGTGCCAAGTCCTGTTGGAAAATGAAATCTGCATCTCCAAAAAGTTGGTCAGCTGCAGGAAGCATGAAGTGCTCTAAAACTTCCTGGTATGTGGCTGCGTTGACCCTGGACCTCAGAAAACACAATGGACCAACACCAGCAGATGACATGGCACCCCAAACCATCACTGACTGTGGAAACTTTACACTGGACTTCAAGCAACGTGGATGAAGTGTCTCTCTTCTTTTCCTCCAGACTCTGGGACCTTGATTTCCAAAGGAAATGCAAAATTTACTTTCATCAGAGAACATGACTTTGGACCACTCACCAGCAGTCCAGTCCTGTTTCTCTTTAGCCCAGGCAAGACGCTTCTGACGCTGTCTGTGGTTCAAGAGTGGCTTGACACAAGGAATGCGACAGCAGAAACCCATGTCTTTCATACGTCTGTGTGTGGTGGTTCTTGAAGCACTCACTCCAGCTGCAGTCCACTCTTTGTGAATCTCCCCCACATTTTTGAATGGGTTTTGTTTCACAATCCTCTCCAGGGTGCGGTTATCTCTCTTGCTTGTACACTTTTTTCGACCACATCTTTTCCTTCCCTTCGCCTCTCTATTAATGTGCTTGGACACTGAGCTCTGTGAACAGCCAGCCTCTTTAGCGATGACCTTTTGTGTCTTGCCCTCCTTGTGCAAGGTGTCGATGGTCGTCTTTTGGACAACTGTCAAGTCAGCAGTCTTCCCCATGATTGTGTAGCCTATAGAACTAGACTGAAAGACCATTTAAAGGCTTTTGCAGGTGGTTTGAGTTAATTAGCTGATTAGAGTGAGGCACCAGGGGCCATCAATTTTGAACCTTTTCACAATATTCTAATTTTCTGATATGATGAATTTGAGATTTTCATTTGTTGTCATTTGTAATCATCAAAATTAAACAAAATAAACATCTGAAATATATGAGTTTGTATGTAATGTATGAATATAATATACAAGTTTCACTTTTTAAATGGAATTACTGAAATCAATCTACTTTTTCATGATATTCTAATTTTATGACCAGCACCTGTATATCGTGCATCCCTACAATTTGATATATTATGTACAACCTTAATTTAAACAGAGGGGAAGTATAAATATGTGATTAGCTTTATTAGTGGGGGCCTCAGGAAAATCTGGTCTGTCTGCAGTTATTTATTTAGAAAACATGCATGTTTACTGGGATCAGTATAGGTTGTGTGTCCCTTCCCCCCCTTGCTTGCCTACCTCTATCAGACTTTTCTGGAACCGCCACTGCAAGAAGAGCCAGTTTCTCTGGGCCAGTCTTTAGTAACGGGAAAGACAGCAGAAGAAGTAGGAAGATGTGGGTTGATCTGTGGACATGGTTAAGGACAAAGGCTAAACGATTAGTCTGATCTGTGGAAAAGGAGCCACGTTCATTACTTCATCACAACTCAACTGATTTAATAGGTTTTTATTTTTGTTATAAATATGAAGAAAGAGATGAAGATGGGACACAATCCCACCCTTTCTGCCTTTAGGCTAAGTGGAAGAATTGCACCCCCACCCCATCACCCATCTCCATAGGAAGCCTGATTCAACCCCGGTGTTTCCTGACCACAGCAGGAAGCGAACAGGAAGCCTCCATTCGGACTAATTCTTGTGTACTTTCCCGGTCGGAGGAATTGACATGATAAACACGGAGGGACAACAGCTCCAGTCGGCTCTGCGATGCTTTCACAGCAGAGGAAGACTTCCCTGCTGTCGCCGCTCACCGCCTCTGCTTTGTGCAGGCAGCCACCCGTTACTCTCTGGTGGTTAACTTGTTGCAGGCTGGACATTTTGGTATCTTATTTTTTTTTTATTCCTGGAGCTTTCCTCAGATCGTTTCCTCACATTCTGGCTCCTTGGATGCCATTAGCAGCTAAGGGTTGAAACAGGAAATGAAACAAAAGAAGAAATCTGATCTTCCATTAGAGTCAGTAGGACTGTTTAAGTTTTAGAAGCTGAAACATGTTTAATCGTTCTTCGTAAATAAAAAGAGATCTGGGCAATTGAATGTCCTTTTCCGGTCCAGCAGCTGGAGCTAAAGCAGCAAGTTTATCTTCGGTTTTTAAACGGAAGCTCTGCAGATATTTTTATTACTTATTCATTGTTTTTTTATTATTATTTGAAATCACAAACATACAGTGGTAAATTTTTTTTATCACTTTCACAGCATCTGTTTTTTGGTGTTAATGAATAATATTTGTGCAGAATCTAAGCACTAAACTTAAAGTCTTTAGAGTTTCAACCAAAATGCATCATCTGTAGTAACAAAAACTTTAACTTTTTTAAGCAATGGTCCATATATTGATTGCTATGTTTCGTTTATTAAAATTTCTCACTTAGGTTTTACTTTTTTTTTCTTTTATCTTTTTATATTTATATAATTTGGAATCGTCAGCATTCGTCCAAATGTTCGCCTAAATGTGGGAGTAAGAGTTAGAAATAAGAATCTAAGGAGACAAAAGGTGGATGATGGTGGATAAAACAGGATTAGAGGAGAAAGGAATATTTTTAATCCTAATCAGGAGTTTAACCAAAAATTGAATCATAAATGATAAATCATGATGCAACAAAGTAATTTGTAATGGAAAAATAATTAAAACCATATTTTATGCTGCTTAAAAATAAATAACAATGAGACTGAAATTGAATCTAAGAAAGCATTAAAAGTCTCCCTTTCCTATTAACTGATCCTTAGCATATAGATAGTTTACCGGAGAAAATGCATTGGATTAGGAATGAGGATTCTGCCTGATTTATAGAAACTTATTATAATTTCTGAACATTTGATCCGATGTCTCCAACACATATGATCTTTTCTGTTTAAAGAACAAACCAGACCTGTATTCTTCTTTGGGAAAAGACCGGGATTATTTTCTACATTAATTTGCAGATTTTCCGGGAATATTTCCAATTTACGATTAACAGAGTTGAGTTAAATTAGATTGTTTGCAGTTCATGTAAACCTGGCTTAAAGTTTTGTGGAAAAAGTTAAACACGGTTCAATAATAGTTGCAGTTTTTTTCCAATAAGTATTTTTATGAATACTCGATTCTTGTCAGTAAAAGATGAATTATATAATATCTGCAAAATGGTTTATTTTATCTAAACTATGTTATAGAAACATTTAAAGGTTGAGTTAATATTTGTTCAGGAGGGAAAAAAACATCAAAAAAAAAAAAAAAACAATCCTGAAGTTACCGGGGGGTCAGAATGAAAAATATAGTTTTTAGTTTTTTTTCCCATAAAAGTTGGACCGTTTCAGATCAAAATATTAAACTGAACCCCCCCCCAAACCCAGACAAAAAGCCTTGAAGAAACAAAATAAAACATGGTGACCTTAGAAACGGTGCCCAGAGCAGGAAATAATGTCCAGTCTTTGCTGTTATTCATCACATAATCTACTGCTGTTCTTTATCATTAATGATGATATAGAAAAAACAAATCCTCAGGTTTTAAAATTGCTAAATGCTTTTGGAAATGAATGAATCATGAAAAAATTTTTAGTAATTTTTTATTATTTTTTTTATTGGTTCTTTTATTTGTTTAGAGCAGCCAAAAGTATCCTGAGAATATCAAATGTTTGACCTGTTGCTAGAATAACGGCCTAATGTGGTAATAAAATAAAATAAAATAGTTCTAGTTTCATTCATAGTATTTCAAATATTTATCCGTTTTATTCTACATCATATAAAACACCTAAAACATTAAGGATGGACATATAAATTACCAACCAGACGTAATATGATTCACTCTGTGAACAGTGAACTGGTTTTATGGTCTTTAAAGCAAAACAGTACTTTCATTTTCATTCTGAGGCCAACTTCTATTCTGGGGATTCTAAACTAATTATAATGACCAACAGGTTGTTTAAAACTATTTTGATTCTGTGTCACAAATTTATAAAAAATCCACTTAATTTATATTTTGTATTTAGTTTATAACTGTATTAAATATTAGACTTTCTTCCATTCCCAGTAGAAGAGATTATTAGTGGGTTAATTCGTCTGCTCTGGCTGCCAGCCTGCATTCAGCTGCTTAACTGACGCTCAGCTCAACTGTAGACTTAAGGACAACAGAGATGCGTCAGAATTGTTTATTTCTGCTGCATGTTGACCTGATCTTTTGTTCTTTAGTTTCTGTTTTAACGTTCCTGTGAGATGGAAATTATCCTTCGGTCAGACGGACAAAAATGCATCACATTTCTAGAATCTACACATTCTCTCACTCCAACACCTTCTTTTTTATCTATAAAAGGATATTAAACACAAGGAAACCATAAGAGAAATGTTTAGATAAGTGATGCATCATCTATATAAATTTTATTTAGTTTATTTATTAAATACCGTTTCCACGGGAGTGAAACTGGAACCTAATAGGGAAGACTAAAACACTTGCAGCTCCTAATTATCGATCTCAGGACCATAACACACAAACAGAGATTTATATAGAGATTTGTTATAAAATAAGATAAAAATTATAAAAAAAAAGTATATTTAACTAAGCAACAAGTTTGTCTTTAACTTGATCAACATTGATTAAAATCGAAACAAAGTGTGTAAATCTTGTCGATGCATTTAAAGACAGAAAATTTGAGAGTTTTAGGTTCCGATGCATTTAATGAACTAGAAAAAAAATCAGACTTTTCACTTTTAGCCTATATTTAAGGAAAAGGTGAGCCATTGACTCGATTGATGACCTGTAGAGCGCTATATATATATATTCTGCATGTTCTGTTAGACAATAATGATAATTAAAGTTAAAACCCATGTTGAACACTTTCCTGCATGTTTACAGGATGAGCTGCTCTCCCTGCCTCTTAACCCGCCTCTGTCTAAATAAAGCAACACCCAAGTTTTAATGGACCGCAGATGGAATACACAGTTCAGGGGGCTAATTCACTTTGCGCGGGTGTTTGTGTGTTTTGAAGAGAGCAGAAGCGAGCGGAGCCCGTGCTAGCTGCAGAGGATGTAATTGTGGTAAGAGGGGGGGGGGGTGTCACTGTACTCTTTTAAAGCTCCTGTAGCCACACAGTTCTTCTTGGATAAGACTCATCCAGGGATGCTTGTTCAGCCGCGGCACAATGCTCCCGTGTTCACACTTATTAAATGGTGTTGGTATTGCTGCAACCTCCCCCACGCTTCTTTTTTCTTCTATTGGCTCGTGCAGGATTTCATCCTGTGTGTGATGGTGCACATGTGACAGCAGCCATCCCAGTCCACCAGGAAGAGACCAGATAATGGCTCAGCCTGACTCAGCAAAAAAAAAAAAAAGAAATCCAAGCTGACTGAGAGAGCGGACAGAGGAGCCAAAACCTTTTTACCATCGCATTTCCACGAGGAAATAAGCACTTCGTTGTATCAGTGTGCAATCTGTGACCAATTACTAAGTGTGTGCATAACTGGCAATGCCTCTGAGAAAAGATGGTAATATAATGAGAGGAGTATGCTGTGAATTACAGCCTCTTCACCACTCATAAAGCTACTCCCCCCCCCGTCTTTCTCAAGTGTGTATTAACACAGAAAAAGAATGAAAAGAACTTTTACTGGTTACTTTTCTGCAAAGCTTTCTCCTGAGCTCCATTGAAATTTGTCTCTTTGTGTTTTTTCGAAGCACAAAGGTTTGAACTAATCAACCCAAGACTCTAAAAGACAGTTTTTCTGTCTCCATTGTCTAAAATGAATTGATTTGATATGAATTCGGGCAAACTGGGTCCATCTGATGATCAAATATGAATGCAGAGACGTGAGTCAACGCCAATTTAAATCATGGGAGGAGTGCAGCCATGAGGGGCTTTAAAAGTTTGATACAGAGACATTAAAACTGCTATAGCTTGATATTTATAATTGCTTTATATAAAGAACAAACATTTTTTCTATAAAATCAGACCTGTTTTAGGTCAATTAAGATTAAGTAAAGGATTTTAATTTGAATAAAAATTTTTTTTTATCACTTTCTTAAATGCTCACATTCATGCACAAATATTACTTTACATTTAAAGAATTTAAGAAAAGACCAGAAAATTATGCCACAATATTTTTTTAAGGCGACGCTTCAAACACATTGCTGTTTTGTTGTTATATGATGAAAATCCAAAGAAATCTGCCAAGATTTTAAGTAGTGATGCACGATATAATCGGCCCCCTATCGGTATCGGCCTTAAAACTGAATATCGGACATCGGCCACCCCACCGATGTTTAACCCGATATTTGATCAGCTTCTGAGTTTCTAAAGTCTAAAAAAAAAAAAAAAAAAAAAATACTACTTCTTCTTCTTCCTCAAAAACTTCTTTTTACAGACTTAAAAAACTTCTAAAGACGAGGGAAAAAATATTGATACATTAAAAAATCCCAATATCTTCATATGCTGATATATTGCCATTTAAAAACACCATATCAATCTCTTTTACTAATGAAATATTGCTATATGTCATCGTTATGCTACGAAATCCCCCGAAAATTCACCAAATGTTGCCATATTTTTATATGTTGATATATTGACGCGGTATCGATCTATTTTACTAACACATTCTCACAAGAATTTGCAAAATATCACGAGAGTTTGTAACAGAACGATGAAATTTCACGAGATTTTGAAAGTAAAATAGATCGATACCGCGTTTTTAAAAATCTATTTGATATCAGCATATGAAAATATATTTGAGTATATTATTTTTCAAAGTGTCAGAAATGGATAATAAAACTGCTATTTTCAATGACTACTTATTTTTATCCAGCTTTAACATCGGTATCGATATCGGTTATCGGCTACATGAGTTTTAAAATATCGGCATATCGGATATCGGCCAAAATCCCAATATCCTGCATCCCTAATATTTATAATTGCTTTATAAAAAGAACAAAAATTTTTTCTATAAAATCAGACCTGTTTTAGGTCAATTAAGATTAAATAAAGGATTTTAATTTGCTAAGTTCCAGTAAAATTAGATAAAAAATATTCTTTCTTAAATGCTCATATTCATGCACAAATATTACTTTACATTTAAAGAATTTAAGAAAAGACCAGAAAATTATACCACAACATTTTTTTAGGCGACGCTTCAAACACATTGCTGTTTTGTTGTTATATGATGAAAATCCAAAGAAATCTGCCAAGATTTTAAGAAGGAGCTGTACAAAGATGCTTCATTTGTCCCACGTTAATCTTTTGAAAGGATTTTTTTGCAAGAAGAAAGATGAAGGGAACGACAAGCCATTACAGTGAGGAGGAAAGGAGGCGAGAGATTCGCTGTCCCAGAGATGAATGTGTTGTGGTGGTTAATGTCTGCCATGTGGACATGTGAAGATGCTGGCTTGTTAAGCAGTGTGTCGCAGTGAGCTTGTCGCAGTTACAGATATTTTTGATTTATGCCCAATTTTGAAGCGTGGTCTGCGCTATGTTTATTCCACGCAACGCAAGAGGGACAATCAGAACCTAGCTGTGGGTCTAGATACGGCCGAAGCGGTGAGGAAGTGGAAAAATGCAAGGGGCAAGTTTATGCAACAACGGCGGGACATAAGGGAGAAAAAGAAATAAATTTGCCTCGAAGCAACATTTCATGTCAGCATCCAGAATATTAAAGAAGCAAATGCTGCTTTAAAACAATGACCTTAAACTTAATGTCAAGAAATGGTTTAAAATTTCAGCCTTTTTTGTGAAGTTTTTGGAAGGAAAACCAAACTACTAAGAAAATGCAAGAAACTTGTGAACTATCAGTTAAAACAATGTATTTAAAAAAGAAACAAATCAGGAATTACAAGTAGCTTTCCTTATTCTTACAGAAAAAAACATTAGTCTGACCTCAAGTCAGGCAGTGATGGGAGAAAAATGTTTTCATACACTATATTCAAATATCTGGTTTTGGATATTGTGGAATTTTAAAACGGTTTTCCTACCTCATAACCTGCAGGAACCACAGTTAGATAATTTAGCCACGATAACCTAAAGATTTCCTTAAAACCTTTCAGTCAGTTGTTGAAGCTTGGAAAAAAGTATCTCCCGTCTGGTTTATGCAGCATTCTAAAAATATTTTTTATTGTTTTCTCCTTTATGACCTCTGTTTGCATCAATGCCCTGCACACATTTCCTACCCTGCGCTTTCATGTGTGAATGGATCATAAGTGGGAAAACACACAGAGGAGTGAATCTGGCTGAAAACTACTGCGCTCAAAGCACATGCAGGGGCAGGCGAGGACACGTGTCCTCAGCAGAACTCGTGTTACCGGCCCTTTGACCTCTGTGCAGGAGAGCATTGACTATGGATGTGGTGGCCATACAAGTTGTATTAAATTTTGATGCTGTTTTCCTCAGTTTTTGTAATCTTAGTTGATTTAATAAGAGTAAGAACGAATAAAACAATGATTTAACATCCTGTTGGCGATCAGTATTGGGAAGAGAGGAATAAATTAAAGATGGAAAAGGACTACTAAAGGCTTTTCAGATACGTTTTGTAATTTAAATCCTATAAGTAAATGCGTAATCTTTAGCACAATTCATAGTTGTTCTGCTGCATCGTACATTTATTTCATTGCCGCCTCTGTTTTGTCCTCCTTCGTTAATTAACAAGTTAAAAACATTTTACTTTTGCAAGCTTACACATCTTGAAACTGTTGACAATCCACATTAAATACACTATGCAGGTATAGGAAGGACACTGTTTTAGTTGCAATCTTAAAAGTATCCTTGGTAAGCCTTTGACCAATAGAGGGGCTTTCCACACATTAGTCCTTTTAGTTCTGTTTACAGGGGCGGAGCTGTGAGGCGGCCCATACGTGTGAATTTATTAGCAGGTGATTTCATTTTAGGGCTGATGGGGCTATTATATAAAACTGATAAAATATTCTTAAAATTAGTAAAAATGTCTTAAAATAAGTGTATTTACCCTTAATTTGAGTAGGAAAATAAAATATCCCAATGCTTTTATCCTTAAAATAAGATCGTTAGACAATATGCACTTGAAAGAGGAGAGAGCAGTTTTTTGTTTTTGTTTTTTTAAATGTAAATTGTCTTATTCCATTGGCAAAGGGTCTTGCTTACATGCTCATTTTCAACACAGTTCTTTTAAGAAAAAATAACTTACTTAGATTTACATTTTTTGCAGTGTTATGTCATTACCTGAGTATTAAAACTTTCTCTTTAGGATGTGAACTGAGTGAGTTTATCACATCTTAGTAATATATCTAAACAATCGGATTTATCGGGATTAAAGAAATAATTGTCAACTAATTTAGTAATTTATTAATTATTAACTGTTAGTATAGAGACCGTAAACTATACCTTTGAGCAGCAGTTATAAAAAAAATTGTAAAAAAAAAAAAAATTTAAACAAAGATACAAATCTTTTTCGACCGTCAATATGCTCCATCAAGAACTCCTCAAGTGGAAAAGTTTTAGTTTCACCTGGTTTAACTTAGCAAAAAGTCTTCTTTAAGGAACCTTTTGCTATCTGATTAATAATCGATTCATCGAAAAAATAATTAATTGATTTGCTAATTTATCGTTAGTTTTAGCGCTAATCTAAACGTTATTATGTTGACTTAACAAACATCTCCAGGGATGTTCATAAGGTTTTCTTAGGTGGTCGTCTATCTGGAAATTCGCCTATTTCACGCAGGCTGGATATTTAGAAATGTTTTATGTGCTACTTTAAAGCTTTAAAGTTTACTACTGACTAGGGTTGGGTATTGCCAAAGAAGTCACGATGCGATTCTATCACGATGCATCACGATACTTGAATTATTGCGATGCATTGCAATATTTTCTCCTCCATGTTTTGTTTTTGAATGACTCGGCACAGTATCCCGCGGCCGGAAATGCTTGTGACACAAGGCAGCGTGCGTCAACACATTTGCAGCGACATCTACTGGACTGGAAGTGGTATTACACTTGTTTTTGGCTGATGTTCGCCAACCATTCATGCAATTTTATTTATTCATTTTTTCAAATTAATAATCGATTCTTGGCATCAAGAATCGATGCAGTAGATCACGAAAATTAGAATCACGATGCATCATCATCACGATTATTTTGCACACCCCTACTACTGACTCACTTCTGTTTTGTTTTTTTTCACTGTTGTAATAATTTAGATTTTCTGGCTTCACTCAGCACATATTCCACCTTTTTATTGTTATGGGATTTCAAATATTAAAGCTAATCTGACTCATGATGTCCCAGGAGGAATCTCTGCTTTTCACTCTTGTTTAGAGTAAACCTGACCTGATAGTGAAAGGTAACCACACCCACTGAAATGTGCTTTAGGTCCTAAGGATGGATACAGGAAAAGAGAAATATAAATGAGTCATTTTTCTGTATTCTACTCATCGATCAGGGTAAGGGGCGGCGGTAACATGACTCCAATGCAAGCTTACTCCTACAGTAATTATTCTGATCTCCAGAAAGGTCAGTCTGTCGTTTCATAACTAAAAACTGCTTCTAATGACAAGAAGAGTTACAGTTAAACATAAAATCGATGAGTTGGTGTTTTCTGTTGTATTTCTTAATATATAACAACCAGGAGAAATTATATGGTTTGCATAGTTAAACCAAAGAAGTACAAGTTTGTTATATAAGAAGATCAGGATGAAATGGTAATGATGCAAAATAGGGATTCAAGTGATTTAAAAAGTTCTTCTCAGCACAGGATCCTGTAAATATCCTCTAACAGCGTCCAGTATGGCGTTCAGGGACACGCTGTATGTCAGGCTGAATTATAAACCTAAATGCATTCACCACCTTTTGAATAACATGAAGTGTTTCTGAAGGATCTCACCTTGTGAATGACTGTGATGGAGGCCGTTAACATAGCAAGATAAATGAAGCTGAGATTTACTCAATGCTTGGATCACAGTCGCAGCCGTTAAGGAAAATGAATGCAAAACCATAAAAAAACAAAATGATTTTATTAGAAGTGGGGGAAAAAATGGGGTGCTCAGTGGCATAGTGGGTAGCTCTGCTGACTTGCAGCAAGAATATCTGGGTTTGATTCTCGGCCCGGGGTCTTTCTGCATGGAGTTTGCATGTTCTCCATGAGCATGCGTGGGTTCTCTCCGGGTACTCCGGCTTCCTCCCACAGTCCAAAAACATGACTGTTAAGTTAATTGGCTTCTCTAAATTCTCCTTAGGTTTGAGTGTGTGCGTGAATGTTTGTTTGTCTCTGTGATGGACTGGCGACCTGTCCAGGGTTTACTCCACCTAACGCCCATTGATAGCTGGAGATAGGCACCAGCACCTCTCACGACCTCGCTTAGGATAAGCGGGAAAAGATGGATGGATAGAAGTGGAAAAAATGGAATATCAACCCAAGGATGAGTGGACAAGATCAGTTTAAAGATGAACATGTGTTACTCCTAAAGGAGGTAATGAACGTTAAGAGAGGAAGTGAAGGAGGAGAAATGAGGGGCATGGTCCTCACCAGCTAGTCTGGATTAATTCCTATAAGATGAAGACCTTGCTCCAGCATCCATCTTCCACTAGTCCCTCCTCCATTTAGAACTCCTATTTGTTTTTTTTTGTTGTTTTTTTAAGTATGGACATTTGCAATAGTTATGACAAATGCGTATCTTCGCAGCTGTATAGTGAGTCGGTTGGAGAATGGATAATGTTCACCATTTTCAGCAAAAAGTGTCTAAAGCAACAACCCTTCAAAACCTGAAAGCGTTTAAGCCAACATTTCAAGCTAACCTATACTTTTACTATTGTATTCAAGATTTTTTTTCTTTCTTTTGCATGATAAAATAGAGCTAGAACTAATTTTAAAGGAAATAAATTAAGCAAAGAAGACTTAAATGGAAAATGTTAAGTGTTTCTCTCCTCTCGCCCAGTCATTCATGCACGGCCACTCTCCTCCTGTACTGTGTGGCAGGCCGTTGCAAGGGCCGTTCGTTGTAATGGTAATACTAAGCAAACCAAACAAAAATTGAACTTGCCAGTTCAGAAATGGTACTACCCGATCCGTACCGGACGCACAATCCGTACAATCAGCTAATTTGCGCAAGAGCAACCAGATATACACCTAGGTTTTAATAAATAACGTAATTATGGTACTAAAATTATTTATTTCTATCTGTAACTCACTAAAGTATGCTAATATACATCTTTAAAAAATGTTTTATGTCTTTTCTGATAGAACTTTTAACATTTTCCCCTTGAACCTGCTTGTCTGATATCATCATCGGACATGCCCTGAGAAGTCCGGCATAATATGATTAAACTATTGTTATTTCCATTTTAGTTGTTTCTTTCCTTATGTTACGCACTATATACCATAATGTTAACATGAATTGAAAATGTGAAATTAATAAAAAGACTAGATCTATGTTTAAATCCAAAGTCGAGAAATTTAGCTCCCAGAAGTAGCGTATTTCCGGTGCAGATCGGGCTCAGATTGATAAAACAGAAAGGATTTTAAGGCATTTATTTTCTCAAGAAATGCACTATTTACCTTTTACACATTTTAGTTTAGTCCACTTGCCATTTTAGGGGAGTGAAACATGTAATTTAGGCCTTTTTTTTTTTTTTTACAAAATAAAATCGAGGGCAACCCGGATGTATATCTGGTATCTTCCGGGACGGATCGGGTAATGAAGAGAAGAAACACAGGAACCTTGATTTTTTTTCTCAAGTCAACACCAAAGCTCTAAAATTCGACTGATGTTAACTCACATTTTGCTTCTATTTGTTTTTCTTTCGTTTTAATCTATAACATATAACACCAAGAATACTAAGCCATTTTTCAAAATTATGAGGAGGGGCTATGATCCAGAAATTTCTCCTCTTCGTCTCATGTGACTTCAACCTACCATTCCTATTGGTGCAGAATCCTTTCGCGTCATAACAAGAAGTAAATAATTACATAGTTTGGACCCTTCAAAATATATAAAACTACAAAAAGTGTTATCTTCAGCGAAATGTAAATAAAAGTAAACTAGTTCATATGTAGTATGTTTTTGACACAAAGTGACCAGTTTGGTTTGTGTTGGACACTCGGTATTTGGAAGAGAAACTTACTGCTGTGATGTTCAGCACAAGACGCCACTTTTGGGGACAAACCCAAAGAGTTTTCATTGAATCTGAAGCCTGGAGCTTCCCAGAACTTTACAGCGAGTTCAGGCCTATTGTTTAACTGTCTGGGCCACAACTTTACGGGTTTACGTTCCCTCCCACTGCTTTCATTGTGTCATTTATGGCTGGAACAGACTACTCGTTCATTGGCGAAGCTAAAATGTTCTTCTGTTCTTTAAAGACAAACTGAGATTTTAATTCAAATCAAGCTAAACTTAATATTGTTTCTATTCATATTAAAATATGAATTAGGAAACTTACTTGCTTCATAAATCAGAAATGTTAGTCTGCAGGGTTTTTTTTGTTGTTAAACGGCCGGTGCTTATACACTATATTGCCAAAAGTATTTGCTCACCTGCCTTGACTCACATATGAGCTTAAGTGACATCCCGTTCCTAATCCATAGGGTTCAATATGACGTCGGTCCACCCTTTGCAGCTAGAACAGCTTCAACTCTTCTGGGAAGGCTGTCCACAAGGTTTAGGAGTGTGTTTATGGGAATTTTTGACCATTCTTCCAGAAGCGCATTTGTGAGGTCGCACACTGATGTTGGACGAGAAGGCCTGGCTCTCAGTCTCCGCTCTAATTCATCCCAAAGGTGTTCTATCGGGTTGAGGTCAGGACTCTGTGCAGGCCAGTCAAGTTCATCCACACCAGACTCTGTCATCCATGTCTTTATGGACCTTGCTTTGTGCACTGGTGCACAGTCATGTTGGAAGAGGAAGGGGCCAGCTCCAAACTGTTCCCACAAAGTTGGGAGCATGGAATTGTCCAAAATGTCTTGGTATGCTGAAGCATTCAGAGTTCCTTTCACTGGAACTAAGGGGCCAAGCCCAGCTCCTGAAAAACAACCCCACACCATAATCCCCCCTCCACCAAACTTTACACTTGGCACAATGCAGTCAGACAAGTACCGTTCTCCTGGCAACCGCCAAACCCAGACCCGTCCATCAGATGGCCAGATGGAGAAGCGCGATTCGTCACTCCAGAGAACGCGTCTCCACTGCTCTAGAGTCCAGTGGCGGCGTGCTTTACACCACCGCATCCGACGCTTTGCATTGCACTTGGTGATGTATGGCTTGGATGCAGCTGCTCGACCATGGAAACCCATTCCATGAAGCTCTCTGCGCACTGTTCTTGAGCTAATCTGAAGGCCACATGAAGTTTGGAGGTCTGTAGTGATTGACTCTGCAGAAAGTTGGCGACCTCTTCGCACTATGCGCGTCAGCATCCGCTGACCCCGCTCCGTCAGTTTACGTGGCCTACCACTTCGTGGCTGAGTTGCTGTCGTTCCCAAACACTTCCATTTTCTTATAATACAGCTGACAGTTGACTGTGGAATATTTAGGAGCGAGGAAATTTCACGACTGGATTTGTTGCACAGGTGGCATCCTATCACAGTTCCACGCTGGAATTCACTGAGCTCCTGAGAGCGACCCATTCTTTCACAAATGTTTGTAAAAACAGTCTGCATGCCTAGGTGCTTGAATTTATACACCTGTGGCCATGGAAGTGATTGGAACACCTGATTCCAATAATTTGGATGGGTGAGCAAATACTTTTGGCAATATAGTGTATATAGTGCTTTTCAAGCCAGGAGACTTGACCACTACATCCATTCACTGATAGTGTTGAGCTACGTTATAGCCATAGCTGTCCCGGGCCTCACTGACAGAAACACAGGCGCCACCGGGTCCTCTGACCAGCATCAGTTGGTAATGCAGGTGAAATGTCTTTCCTTAAACTCAGGGCTTAAACTGACAACGTTGCAGGGCAGCCCCTTTAACCTGCACCACTATTTCCCCCTCTTTAATTTTGGTCGTTACTGTTTAAACATGATTTAGGAAATCATTTGAAGATCTGAAAAAGATTTCCAAAATGATTTACAAGACATTGTTAGCCAGTTGACATGACATTGGCATGCATTTTAGATCAATGTCGAAGTTCTAGTGTCGTAAAAATAAAGGTGTAGTGGAGGATTTTCGCGAATTTTTGAAAATACCCGCCCTCTCCACTTTTTAAATGCACAACCCTGTACCCGGTTCAGAGAGGGAGCACCTATTAAACAAGCGCGAGAGCACACTCTCTTTAAAAGTTGCTGTTTGCGTCGGTCATACAAGCTTACTTTCCAAAAGATTTTCAATTTTTCCACTACGTAAGACTTACCACTGGTAAGTGAAAATGGGGACAAGAACATAGCACGGCATTACCTAAACATATCACCAGAATGATTAACAATTAGGAAGACCACTTATTTTGATGATCCTCCCAGTAAAAGAACATCTTTCACTGTATTTTTAAATTTTCAGAATGTAAAAGCCCTTCTGGCTTCTTGGCATTTGAAAAGGTTAGTTTTTGAATCTCTTATGGCAATGTTGTGGTTCCCTAGAATGAGCTGAAGAGCGTCGTATTGGACTAGGATGCGCAAGGTTTTCTCTAAGACCTGCTGTCATGGAAGGATGGAAGCTTTAAGGGCGGATTATACTTCTGGCACCGCACACATCAAATGTCGCTTGGGTCTGTTCGTTAACCAGTTTTGCTGGTATGCTTCTGCACCGTCAGTCTGGAATTTCTAGGGACGCACAGCAGTTTCCCTCCAAAGCACTAGGGGGAGCCTATTCAAGAACTCGCGGATGGTCATGAGAACGTCTTCGGCGGCGCTGGCGGGGGTGTTTATTTTCCAAAACAACATGGCTGAGGCATCGGACAAGTGGTTGTACTTCCGAACCTCCTCGATCAACCTTTCGTCGTGGTTTTCCATTGTTGTTATTACTCCTAGGTTTTAAAAAATGGCGCGCCCCGGCACTGAACTGAGAAGGACGACCACACAGACAGCCGGAAAGTCGTACCAAGGACCAATCACAGCTGCTTTTTGCCTGCGCACTTCCGCTTGAGGTCTCTGCGGGTTTGCGACAGTCCGACGCATAGTCAGGATTTTTTTGAGGTGTGCGACGATGGTTGCAGAGCCTCTGCACGGGGGCAGTGGTCGCACAGAGACCAATTTGACGGTTGCAGAGGCTATGCATCAGAGGTATAAATTGGCCTTTTCATGAATTTCTAACAAGGAAACTTTTAGTCCGTCTCCATTTAGCTTTTTTTTCTCGCAGTGCTTGCAGAACAACCCTGTCTTGTTTGATCCTTCTGTCAAAAATCGGATATGACAATAGAATATTTAAAAAGGTTAGGGGTCTTCTTCAGTTTTATGTTATCAAAGCAAAAAAGCACAAACAGACCTCCAGATGTTGTTCTGTTTTAACATTGTGAGATCTTCCACGTTAATCATCTCCAGCATCAACCCTTCTCTAAAACACAGGAAGCTGTTTGGGAAAATTTACTGATGGCAACAGAAATATGAGCTAGAAAAGCGGCAAACTGGCTCGAATTTTCTGCACTGTAAAACTTAACTGCAAAGAAATATAAACATTGAAGGCAATTAAAACTTGTGCTTTATTTACTTTAAACTTTCAAAGGTTTCTCTGATATATCTCTTCTTTAAGATATAATAAAAGGAGAAGATCAACAAGTCTTGAGTATTTTATAGATAAAGTTTACTTGAACTTTTTTTCATGAATGGCAGCCATTTATACGTGACCTTCGACGCGGCTCTTACTGTTCTGCTAGTTTCTGTAGGTTTACAACTTTTTTATTTTTTCCTCTTAGGAACAATCATCACAATAGATCCAATGAAGGTGGAAAATTTTATCAATTGATTTCAAAAGCCCATTTTACTGTACAGTGGCCTTCAAAAATCAAATGTTTTGAAATGAACTTATGAATAATTTTTAAGTTAAGAAATAAATTCTTAACTTTCTTAAGTAACTGGATCTTCATATTTATGTCAGGAGGTCCTTATAAGATGAGCGAACTACATGAATGCCTTAATGCAGAAATGGGTTGTTGTTCCTCAGTCTCATCCAAGGTCTCTTTATAAATATACATTTGGCTTTAGTGTGATTGAAAACAGATTGAACACGTTTAAGATCTAATACTCCACCTGCAAGTGATTCCCTTTGGATTTTTATATTTTACAGCAGCCTGTGGTGAATCTGACCTTCGTTTTTATTCTTGTGTCTAAATCAGGATGAACTGTCTCGTTTTTAAAGCAACCTTAAGTTCTGGATAAAATGTATTTAATGACAAAAAGTTTTTTTCATCTTAAATACAAATTGTTCATGTTTAACTATATATGTATTTATGTCGGTATTTAGATTAGGGCCCATGAATTTACTTACTATTAATGTGTCGATTCTTTTTTTGATTCATCGGATAATCATTGAATAGCAAAAGGTTACACAAAGAAGTTTTTACAGAAATAAACCAGGTGAAACTAAAGCTTTTCCACCTGGAGTTCAGAATAGAGCATATTGACAGACGAACATTTTTTTTATGATCTTAAATGCTAAATATTTATATATTTTGGTACAATCACTTCTTTTTTTTCCTCCACTTTATTTTTATAGATTTTTTACAGAACATGACAATGATTAATGCCCTTTAGCACAAAAAAACCCGGAAAAAAAAAAAAAAAGCATTAGACAACAATAAATAATATTATATAAAAATAATTTGTTCATTTACACTTTAGACATACTGAAAGTAAAAAATTATAAAAAAACAAAACACTTTATGGAGTTTCAACCAGTCAATTAGAAGTGTCCACACCTTTATTTATGAAAAATGGGGTAAAAAAGAACAAAAAAAAGAGGGGGAGATAGGGGTTCTTTATGGCTTCAGTTGCTCTAAAATGGGTTTCCAAATTTTTTAGGGTATAATTACTTCTCCAAGTGGGTTGTTCTGTCAGCTAAAGGTATGTTTTACAGTCTCTATACTCCAGTTAAACGATTACTAAATTAGTTGACGATTATTTCAATAATTGATTAATCACGATTAATCCGATAGTTTTAATGTAGATATGTCTGCCATATAGATGATCGGCAGTTCTTATGTTTTTCTGTTAGTCATTTCAAAATGTAAGGAAAATGTTGATGTACATTATCCATTGTCATCTTAGAGATAAAGATATGCACATTTCTAAATCTGATTGTGATGAGATATTTGTGTTGATTAACATTGGCTTGATCCGTATTGAAAACTGAACAAATTTGGTTACCTATCATTTTATTTAAAAAAATTTTGTCTTGTAAAATGTATTGTAATATGTACTTACTGTATGAGTTATGTTTGAATACCAGGTTTTCTTATGGCTACACTGAAAATAATAGAATTCTAAGTCCTTTTTTCTTAAAATAAGTGCATTTTTCTTGAATTGAAGAGGAAAGTGAGACACATCTAATTATTTTAAGAGTAAAAATACTCATTCCATTGGCAAATCATCAAAAAAAATTTCCGCAAATTAAAGGCAAATAACCTTAATTTAAGAAATCTTGACTTATTTCTAGATATTTTTTGCAGTGTAAAGCAGGTTTCTTGAAATTCATCCTCCGTTGTTTTTACTCAGGTCAGTTACTTTCCCAAATTATTAACGTTTTTAATTTTTTAATTTTACTTAAGTGTTTTTCTTACTGATGACTTACTTTTAATTTGTTTATTCTGGTACTTGTACTCAAACCGTAGCTGCCTGAATTAAAAAAGTTTAGAAATATCTTGTCAGTAGGCTTTAAACTGCATAAAAAAAAAAAGAATTAAAAGTCACATTTAATAAGGGCCAAGGCTCTTATCTATTACCAGCTTTAACATTTGTGTCAAACTGAAGGTTTTTCAAATATTGCTCAAGCATTTAGTTACAGATACTAAAAGGATTTCTAAAAGTCTGCATGCTCTCTAAAATAGTTGCTTTTGCAGGATGGGATGAAAAGGTCTTGTTTTAAACTTGGAAATGTTTAGATTCCACTGATACATTTAAAGACTTTAGGAAGGAAATGTAACTGCTGCAGAAACATGTGTCCTGCTGCATGAATGAAGCCTTGTGTGAATGGAAAACTGCTGCGGAGGGACAGCGACTGTGAAGCTGGAGGGGAAACGGAAATGGGCTTGAACAGAGTAAGCATGGAGAGAGGTCCGTAGGGCTGACTCTGGTAAACCAGCAGATCTTCACCAGTCTTGCCAGCAGATGTTTTGTTGCTAACTCTTAAGTGTTTTCCCTCAGGTGTCTGGGGAAAAAAAAGAAAACATCTGCTGTATGCTGAGATCTGGTGTACAGATAAAGTTAAAGCGAGCCCAAACTGCTGCCTGCTGCTTCACATGTTTCACCTGCAACCATACGTTCTGTCAAGTGTAATTGTGTAAAAACTAGCCAGACCAAGGGGCACACTCATACACACTTGCTTCACACTTGCAGGCTCGTTCAGTCTGCGGCGAGGGACTCTGCATGGGAAGTGTGAACCGTAGAAGGCCAGACAAAGTGACATGTGTTCGCCCGAGGGGTTGGCACTGTAACTGTGTGTGTTTCTGTGTGTCTGCGCGCATATGTTTGTGCGAAAGCGCGGTGGTTAGCGCGCCAGCCCTGCTGTTTACTGTGGGGGATTTTAGAAGAATTGTAGGCAGCTGGCAAGCCCCTTCAGTTTCTGTGTGTTTTTTGTTTTGCTTTTTTTCTTCTCTCCCCTCCCTCTCCTAAATCTGCCGGTAGCTGTGTGTAGCCCTTCTCTGCTTGTCTGCCCTTCAGTTGTGCGCTCCACTTATGTGGTTACGATGCGCCGCAGCGATTTAACAAAATAGGCAATTTCCTTCATGAAAAGAAGCAATAATTTGCATTTTAGCAGCTGGGATACAGGATTATGACATGTTGCTCTGAAAGCTACGTTTAAAGAAATTACTGAAAAGACAAAATTATAATGCATAATAAACGAGTGACTAAAATCTGGGTTTCAAAGAGCAGTGAAGGAGCCTTGTTTGTTTAGCTTGAGCAATTAGTCTACTTTTCTGCAGTGCAAGTGCAATAACCCAAGGCAACTACGGTGTAGTTTCCTCTCTAACGTGCAGATATTTTTATATTTAAGGGAAACATATTCCAGGACGTTATAACTTTTTTCTTTTCATATGCTTTTTTTTTGCACTATATGCAATGGCATATGCTTTAACTTTTTGTACTCTATATAAGCTATTGGAACCAGAATTTCCCTGAAGGCGTAATCGCAAGAGTGAAATAAAGTTGAGTCCAGGCTCGGACTGGTAATCTGTTCTACGAATCTGTGGGCCGGTCCTAATTTCAGCATACAAGGGCCGGCCCTCCTTAAATCATACCGGCCCCAAACACTTACTCTCCAGCCGAAGCTCCTACCTGTGACAGTAAATAACTCAGGGAGCTCAAGAAGTAATAAAATGTTAACTACCTAAATGATGCATGCAGTATATATAGCTCTTCCTTGTCATACACATCCTTGTGACGGTTGGTACGATGTCATTTTCTATTTCTTTAAATTGTAAAATCCTTGCAACAAACTAAGTTATAACAAAACTAAAATGCTTTCTTTAAACCAAACTACGATGTTCCTCTTATATTTGACAAATTTATGTTATATTATGCAAAAATATGTGGCGGTGCATAATGGGGTTTTGCATCTAAAGGCTAACGTTTCCCGTCTTACGTGCATTGTTGCCAGGTTGGGATGTTTCCCAATCTGGCAGCTTAAAGGAATAGTACACCCAAAACATGATTAGCCTTCATTTTCTACTCACCCCCATGCTGAACAACACTCTGGAGTACTTTTTTGATATCTCAAATGCATCTGGAGATCTGGGAGGCTTCTTGCTGTCTGCTGACATTCAAATAATGGAGGTCTATGGCGCCCGAGGCAGAAAGGTCCATAAAAGTCCACAAAAAACGTGTCAATATTCCTCCATACTGCTCGTCCAATGTATTCCAAGTGTCCTGAGTGGGTAGCGTCCAGAATTTACTCGAAACGAAGTCATTTAGAATGTTTTTAGAGCATAAACAGTAGTGTATAGGATTTCCTAAAAGCGCGTTCACGAGTCTACGGAAGCCGGCAGACCAAACCAGATGAAAGTGCGCATTCAGCGTCTGCTCTGCCGATAATGCAAGCGTAGAAGAAGAAATGTGCTGTTTACCTGTGCAAAGAAAGAAACAACGAAAGAAAAATGTCTGAGGACTTCAGCGTTGAGGAAGAGCATGAGTTCTTTGCCGAGCTGAATGCGCACTTTCATCTGGTTTGGTCTGCCGCGGTTTCCGTAGACTCGTGAACGCGCTTTCAGGAAATCCTATACACTACTGTTTATGCTCTAAAAACATTCTAAATGACTTCGTTTCGAGTAAATTATGGACGCTACCCACTCAGGACACTTGGAATACATTGGACGAGCAGTATGGAGGAATATTGACACGTTTTTTGTGGACTTTTATGGACCTTTCTGCCTCGGGCGCCATAGACCTCCATTATTTGATTGTCAGCAGACAGCAAGAAGCCTCCCAGATCTCCAGATGCATTTGAGATATCAAAAAAGTACTCCAGAGTGTTGTTCAGCATGGGGGTGAGTAGAAAATGAAGGCTGATCATGTTTTGGGTGTACTATTCCTTTAAAGTGGCTGTCTATGGGCGAACATTTCTTCTTTAGATTTATGGCCTAAGAGATCAATAGACTTTGGTTTAAATTGGGCGAGATTTCATATATCAAGGAGGTTTATGAATAGTTTTTGGGCTGGAAAACGTGAGTCAGTGACATCTGGCAACCCTGCTGATGTGGTGAGTGTGGACGTTACGCAGCAGCGGTCACTGTTGGATCCGTGTTAATAACCAAAACCAGTAAAACCGCATTAGAAGTCTTGGTGATGGTTGTCGTGTGATGCTTGAAGATCGGTTAATCCACAGTTTGTATTCATGTTGTGTTTCACATTTTGACTGTGCTTCTGTTTTTGTTTTTTTTTGGCCGGAGTCGAGTAGACTTAGGCCTGGTTGAGTCTAAGTCTAAGATCCGTTTTTAATATTCAGAAACAATTTTCTGAGTAGAGGTGAGCAGCTGAATCAAGAGTTGTTCAGTATTTCTGGAATTTAAATTTAATTTCAAATTTAATTTCTGGTTATAAACATACAACTTTTACATCAGATTCATAAATTTTTTTTTTCCTTCAGCAAGGAAAAAAACAGTTAAATTAACTTATAATCATGGTTAATTAAAAAGAAGCTAATATAATGTTTGTTTTCTTTCTTTTGCAGGTGTTGGTCCTTCTGATGCTGGGTTTTCCATCGACTGGCTGACTTCTTTTTTTTTCCACTCCTGGCTGCTGTTTAGTAACATCCATACTGTACCAATAGCTGGACACCTGTACGAGTTACCATTAATATTCTTTACATCAAAACCCCACCATAAGCTAAGCGCTGTTAGCTGCCAGTATGGAGCGCAGTAGCTGGAGTGGCAGTGAGAGTCCAGGGGAGGACATGGACAGACTCAGTGATTCAGGAGGAGACAAGACAATGGACGGGGACCCCGAGGGGGTCTGGAGCCCGGATATCGAGCAGAGCTTCCAGGAGGCCCTGGCCATCTATCCACCCTGTGGGAGGAGGAAGATTATACTGTCAGATGAAGGGAAGATGTACGGTGAGTGGTTGAAGCACATAAAAAAAAAAAAAAAGTTTTAGTTCCAGTTAACTGTTGTTTCAGATCTCATATGTAAGGCTATATGTTATATTTTACTTTTGGAGGAAAAAAAAAAAAATCCCATCCTTGGGCAAGACAAACAGGCATCGATTGGCCGACTTGTTAAATTTTCTGGTGTGAGACGGTGAGAATAACGACGTCGGCGGTGGAGATGGAAGATTGTCTCACGGCGCATCAAGTGTCAGAAAAACAGGGATGAAACATAAGCTGTAAGGGCGAGGAAATGGAGGCATGCTGTAGCTGCTTTGTGTGTGTGGGGGTGTGTGAGAGGACGACGGCGTGACAGAAGTGGGAGAGTATTTGTGTGTTTGAACTAATAGACTGATGAACAGATGGTCCTCTGGCTGCCACCAGCTGCGTCCCTCTTCCACTCTCTTTTACTGGTTTCTTTTTCTTTTTTTATAAATTTCTTTATCACTGAGCTTTTTATCTATATTATATCTAGATTCTTATATGAATCCTTAATTTTGATGGGTTTCCATTAGATGGATTATTTTCAGAGCGGCATTGATGAGGTCTGTGATCCTGTGTAGGTCTAGTGCCTCCCTAAGTGTCTCCACTGCATGTTAGATAAAAAGCCAGATAAAAAATAGAAGATAAATGAAACATTTCTTCAGTCTATTTCATCCAAGGAGCACTTCAATAATCATATGGTGTCAAATCCATATATTTACACTGTATGTAAAATACCCTTTTTCCCTACTTTCCTACAATAAATCAAACTTTTGATGTTTTGGTTTGGTTAGGAATACCATTTTTTTTTGGCAAATATTTTATCAATTTAGTCGAATTCAGAGGTTTGCTCTAGGGAAGCAATAATCGATAAAATTTTAATTAATCTAACGTTGATCAATCTTATCGATCGACTAACTATTAATTGATAAGAGTCATTTTCTCTCATATCAAGAGAAAACTCAGCGTTTTCTCTCTTATAAAGAGCATCTTTCCATAACAAGGGGGCCTTAAGTTTTATTTTACAATATGTTGAATTGAAAAAGCTAGTTCCTCAAATTATTAAAAAAAAGTTTGTGGAAGTTGTAATGAACACTGATCAAACATAAAACTGTTTCCTCACACATTAATAAACTTTTTTTTTTAAAGATGTAACAAAACAGGAACCTATTATGTTATGGAATAAAGAAAAGATGAATAAAATATCTAATTTCCAATATACAGAGATTTAAAACTATCATTAACAGACAGGGTATGCTACTCTGACATACCCTCAGACTATTTACCACTTCGCTTTAATGAATTGGACACCAACAGTGATATAGCTTTGTGTTTTCTGTGTAATCCAGTAATTAGTGAAGAGAGACTTTGTGCTGCTAGCAGCTCCTTTAAACTGGTGTTACTGGTTCTGGTTGCTCTCAGAGGAACGTTAAAACTCAGCTCCATGAAGGCATTCATTTGCCAAAGCCAACCTCATCTACCGTGTTTATTGCCTGGTTGTCTTTTTCTATCATCTTATCTTTCTTTACCTTCCGATTAGAGCAGAAAAGTTACGCTGCTTCTCTATGCTGCACGGCTAAATGGGGGCTATTTAGGTGAAAACCTAAGGAGTTTATCCAGTGTTCACATATACAAACAGAACCATATAAAGTGTTTTCTGCATCCTCGTCACCATTAAACAGTTTGAGAGTGTTGGCCTAGTGTTTAGAGCACTACGCTTGTGCTCTGAGAAGGTTGCAAGTACCCCAGTTTGATCCCCACCGCCTCCACTCTGGGTTCCTGAGGAAAACCCTTAACCTCACACTGCACCCCAGGCGCCACACAATGGCAGCCCACTGCTCCCCAAATCGACGGGTTAAATGAAGAGGAGGAATTTCCCCATTGTGGGACAATAAAGGGATTTACATGAAATAATCCTGGACTGAACTCCGTGTAGGTACCAGATCTGCTCGGGGCCATGCTCCTTCTTATGATGTCATCATATGGCAATGCCACTCAGACAAACTGTATTGCTCCCTTTCTTAAGAATCAAAACTATTCCGGAGTCTCAAGATATTATTACCTGTATTTGCTATTATTTACCGTTTCATCTGCGATCTAAATTAGCCGAAAGTAGAAATCAATCATTCTCAGTCTTGCCATTTAATAAAGTGACACAAAAAGTCTCCCGTACTTCTTATTCTTTTTATTAAGATTTCAGAGCAGTGGAGGACAAATGGAACATCTCAAAAATGACTTTCATCGAGATTTTAGACGAAGAAAACAGCAGTTATTCTACTTGTAATAAAGTTAAAAGTAGTGTAGCTTAATATGGCTAACTGACTGTGCTAAAATAGGCTAACCTGTTAGCTACTGAGCACAGCTAGCCACAGGGCCACCCATCTCTCCCCCTTTTTATCGTGGTCTTACAGTTACTTTTTTCACCATGAACATATTTTTTTTCAGCTGTGTTATCAATCAGGTAAAACTTCATTAGTCATTAGACAGGCTATCGCCACAGATGCTTCCGACTCGGAACACGGACGCATTTTTATTATCGTTGTCTGAGCAACCACAGTTTTACGTCATGTGGCCAAGTTCAGCCAATCGTATAGTCGCTGGCATGTGCAGGGCCCGAGCAGATATGATCTGCCTCAGCTCCGTCATTACTTCTCTTGTAAATACCAGGGTGGCTCCGCTGAACAGTGGCGCCCCTTACTGGACAGCCGTAACACTACAATACTACAAATTCATTTTAAGCAGAAGTTATCAGTTATCTTGCTGGCCTTAGTGCCTATCAGTAATACATTTAGTCTGCTTGACTTGGGTAAACATTTTGGGTCTCTGTCAAGGTGACAAACTGCTTTGATTCTTAAATGAATAACAATGTTGGCGCAATTAGGACATTGATGGTTCCAGTGTCAATCGGGCCCCGATACAAGGGCCAACATGGAGCTGAATGCTAATGTTAAACAAAAACAGGTATCCAAAAATCCAACATAAAAATAAAACACAAACCAGAAACATGGAGACATCAGGGGAAAACATCACAAGGAGCCAGGGTGAGACAAAGTAAGACGAGGAACCAGCACAGAGGGACTGCACAGGGAGTGTATTTATGGCTGACTGAACAAAGGCAGGAGTAACGAGCTGATAAGGAGCAGGTGTGAGCAGAGCTGACGAGGAAGCCAAGGGAAAAGAAAACACAAGGGGGCAACAGAGGACAGAAAGAAAAAAACAAAAATAAACTAAGAAACATAAATTAATCCAGAACACACCAAAAAAGCTAGAAAACAAGGAAAAACCTGGATGAACTTGAAACTGAAAACTTAGAGAAAACCAACAGAACCAAGATCGTTACAACCTGATGTTTATGGAACAGAAAGTCAACACCTGGATGTAAATATTGTATTTTTAAATAATGTTTGGTACCAGAACAATGTTCCTTAGTCATAGTGGTTCCAAAATTTGGACACTGGGACCTCTGTATACTTCGTCTCACTAACAATTGGACGCTGCAGTTACTTGACCTCATCAAAACCAACAATGGTATTCAGACTAGATCGTTTCTGGTCTAATAGAGTACTCCTAGTGCTTTATACTAGAGCCACATTTGCACAATTGCACACAAACACATAAAACGTCAAACAAAATTAAACCCAGAATATTTGGATAGGGAGACATCTACTCCTATCACTCTAGATTTCTATCATGTTCAATTTTGACTGCCTTTTAGAATTTCCTGCCTCTTGTTCCCAACCTGTTGCTACCTGCAATGATGAAACCATGTTTGTTTTATTCCCTTTAAAGAAAAGCAGATTGAGGAAAGCTGTTTTAAGAAAGCCAGAATAAGTATTGTTTGCATATTGAAAAGAAAAAGGCAGAGAGAAAGCACAGGCAGCAGATGATCGAAAAAAAAAATTGTTTTTCTTTTATTGACATAACCTTAAACATACAATCTGAGCTGCAATTAAATGATTTGGAATGGGCTCAAAGCCTGTGTTGGAATGGCCGAACCAAACTGAGAGCAATAACTGGTAAGACTGTGTTTCCACCTAAACAAAACATTTAATAAGACATTTAAAAATAAAATAAAAACAATTACCATTTAATTTCATCTTCAGATCTACAAAGCTTGTAGAGAAATGCATAAAAATATTTGCAGCTATAAATGCAGGAAAGGCTAGTTCTGTTAATGCATCATCAGTCCTGATGTATGGTTTGTATTAGTCTTTTTCCTGCTTCACAAAGGTAGGCAGCAGCTTGACAAAGCCATGGCAATTATTTTACATCCAAACAGCCGTGTAGCTTTCATTTCTTTAAGCAGATCAGGAGCAACAGACAATTCTGAGATTGTTATAGACACTAAGGTATAACTGTGCCAGGATTCATCAGCAGACATGAACGGCTGATACTGCAACTCCCTCTCCAGACACCTTTTCTTATTGATCAGCTACAGATCAATCGGTGCATCTCCGATTCCTGTCTGGGTGGCATGCTCAGCCCTGTTTGTTTACCTTGTTGACTCTGTGTCCAGGTTGTTGACACATCTTAGACGGGTGACCTAATCGAGTTAGACAGTGTCTGTTTTCAGAGGAGGCAGAGGAAAAATTGGGATGTTAGATATTTGAGACCAAGGGAACTTTGATCGCTGCCTAGAAAATCTGCTAAGCAGCACGGCGACATCAATGTGACCATATTTGATTTACATTTATAAAAGCTGAACAGCTTACACTCTTTCTACTGTATTGTATTTACATCAAAGCGATGTGTATATATATATATATTTTAGTCTATTGATGCAACTGATTATGCTGCTGTGAGAGGGATAAAATACAACTAAATATAATCAACCAATGGCAAAAAAAAAATGCTCTGCATGATGCATACAGAGCAAAAAGTTTAAATGTTAGTAATTCAGTTTTTCTTAAAATAAATGCATTTTTTCTTGTTTAAAGCAAGTAAGTGAGACACTGCCAATAGAATAAGACAATTTATATTTAAAAAGAGAAAAACAATAATGCATAAAATCTAATGCTCTTTTTTTTAAGAGTAAAATACTCATTCCGTGGGCAAATCACCTTTATTAAGCTACTCAATTTAAAGGTTAATACAATTTTTTTTAGAAGAAACATATACTTATTTTTAGGAACATTTTGCAATGTAAAATTTCAGGTAAAGTTGAAGATGATGATGCCTTTGTGTTCATGTTGGCTGTTCTGTTTCTGAACTATAGAAGAGAGACAGAAAGAGTTTTCTTTTTAAACGTCTCACATCTTTCACACACTCTATTAATAAACGTAATTTAAAGCTACAGTGTGTAATTTTCAGCGACACCTAACGTCCAGACTGCAGACCGCAGCAACATGAACATCTCCCCCCCACCGCTTCTCCCCCCTAACAGTACAGCGAGCGTTACGGGACAAAATGTCTTCCGTGACGTCCGCATCACCTACCTTCTCAAGTGATGAGGTTTGTTTACATAGATAATTTTAATACTGCCATCTATTGTTCAGTACCGTCTCAGTTCATCTCTCTCAACTTGCCATAGTTACTTTCGAGCGTAATGGGCGATCTCGCAATCGCTAGTTTGTTGGCTCTGCGCTGCCGTAGCGCAAAGATGTCTGCCTCCATGGCTGCGAGACCCGCTCCTATGTAATTATAAATAACAAATTCTAAGGCAACGCAAATATTAAGGTTAAGAGGCTGAGCTCGTAGATGATGATAAATAACATAGTTATGTATAATATATTACATTTCTGACTGTATATCCCTGTAATTATTACACACTGTAGCTTTAATATACATTTTGCTGCAATATTCTAAGATGGTAAAAGCAGAGAAATATGTTTCCTTTATCCTGCTTTGCCGGCTTGATCGGAGTGCTTAGGTTAGTAAGCTAAACACTCTGCAGATTTAAGTAGACTTAAATCTCATTCCCAAATCAAAGTTTAGACTTCAGCCCTGATTAGAAAACAATAAAAGTAGACAGCAGCAACTACTGTTTGATCATGCTTACCCCATTTGGGAATAATGAATACCAACATTTATTTCTAAATGCCACTGAAGCAAGCCCATTTACCTCCCGTGCCTCTTAAAAACATTTCTATTAAGTATTTTATTACACTGAAACAATAATGCAACTGATTTATGTATTTACTTTATCATATTTAGTTACTTTAAAGGGGTGATAGAATGATGCTATAGGGTATGTGGTCCTTAAGGTCTCTGAATAGGGTGTGTAACATTGGTTGGGCTGAAAATGGCATATTAGCTGTTCTATGAACCCTAATGCAGCCTGGTTAAAAGCCCTAGAATGAAATGACAGGTTATCTTCCTTTTTATGGTATGCTCATGAATATTAGATGAGCTGTGCGCTGATTGGTTGATTTACAACGAGCGAAGCTGCTGAGCAAAGACGCATCATAGCAACGAGCACTCACTCACTGAAACATCAAACTGTTGATATGGTAGGGGGACCAGACGTCCTACTTTTCCCGGACATGTCCTACTTTTCATACCTGCAAAAATGTCCGGGGGAATTTCAAAATTTTGGTCGACTACAGTGCAGCAGAACCGAGCCGTGAGCTCTGGGGCTGGTCCGAAACCCCGGCGGAGGGGGGCAGGGAGACAGCGTCAGCTGGCTACCTCTATTCTTGTTCTTGGGCCAGTGAACCAGTGGGCTGTTCTGTATTTAAATTTCGAGGCGTGACAAAAGTACAGGCCAGAACCAAATAAGGCAACATCCCAGAGTTTCTGTCAACACAGAGCTTCGTTTTGATTCGTCCGTTTTATGGTGGAAGTTTAGAAATTGTGTGCTTTGCATAGAAAGGAGGTGTTGATGGGGTTTGAACTTCTCTATACATCCATTCCACCCACTGAACTATCGTTATTCATCTATGACAATGTAAATTCGGTTTCGGTTATCGGTATCGGCAAGTACCAACAAATAGGGCACCGATACCATTTCTAGAGCCAAACGTTTATTCAACTATTGTCACCAATTCCAGGTAGGCAATAAAAAGTTCTACAGGATTCACTTTGTATTCAAATGTTTCCTGCTTCACAAAGGAAGGCAGCAGCTTGACATGAACCCATGATGGCGATTATTTTACATCCAAGTAGTCTGCAGTTCTTCATATATACACACACACACATCAATTTCAAACAGATGGTATCGGTATCGACCAATAATGCACAGCCAGGTATCTGTATCAGGGACAAAAAATACAACACTACTATAACCCAGTACTGTTCCCCAGGCGCCGCACAATGGCAGCCCACTGCTTCCCAAAGGGATGCGTTAAATGCAGCGGTAAATTTCTCCAATGTGAGATCAATAAAGTTCAATTATTATTATTATTGTTGTTATTATAGTGTTGCTATTAATTAGAATATACAACTTGGAACCTGATTTTAACATCATGTTTCCCTGATACTAACAAAAACACAGTGAAATGTCCTTTGTGTTGTTCTTTTTAATCAATATAAAGGTTTAGCTAATCATGAACTTTGTTTTAAAGAATCTGCAGGCATTGAAAATGTTTCAGCTGAGGTTTGATGACCACTTTGGAAAGATGCTATCAAGATGCCGATGTGTTTTGTTAACCAGCTACATGCTGTTTAGACCAACTTCTTTTTTTTTAACAGTGTTTGCAAAATGTTCTCATCCTGGCAGACCCTTTATATCGTTCTTTTTACCATGAGCAAGAAATGATGCCACATAAACGACACAGAACAATACAGGTGGTAACTTTTGCAGTGCTAATTGAGCCAATCAAAGTCATGCTAACAGAAACCTGTGATAAAAATAAATTTAGCAGAGAAATACCATGCAATGAAAAAAATTTAAATCCACTTTATATTAAAAATTTCTTCTTAAAATAGGTGCATTTTTTCTTAAGGTTGAGGAGGCAAGTGAAACACTTCTCCAATGGAACAAGAAAATGTACATTTAAAATTAGAAAAAAACAACTGCATTGTATTATTTCAAGTGCATGTTTTCTAATTATCTTGTTTTAAGAGTAAAAATCCTCATTCCATTGGCAGATAATCTTATTTTTCTACTCATATTAAGAGTAAATACACTTAATTTAAGACATTTTTACTTATTTCTAGGTCGTTTATGCTGTGTGGTTGTTTAATCTCACAATATCTCCTTCCACTCCTACTGATACCCAGTCTGAGCAGAGATGAATTTTAAAACAGCTTTGTTCCTTCAAAAGGTGAAGCAATATTTTTCGTCCACGTATAAGAACATATTTTAACATTCAATCTTAATTGACAATGAAATCCTCATTTGGAAAGCTGCTACTCCTCCTGGTTTTGTATTTACTGCGGTAATACGCAGACCTTTTGCAGTTTTGTTTTTTACTTCATTTGAACATTGACAAAGAAAAAAGTGCAGCTGGCACCTCACCACCTGTTGCACTGCGCAGGTTACATCACCTGGCAACAAATCATTCACAGGGATTTGTGAGTCTTTACAGGACCCGGCAGATTATAATAAATCAAAAATTAACTTCTAACAAGAGCTATGATTTCTGCAAAGTTGTACGGAAAAACAAAACGTCAAACAAATGAGATGTGCTCTAAAAGCTTAGCACCTCAAACACTTAAAGCGTTCCCACAGATGTTGCAGTAAACAACGACGCCTTTGCTGTGGTCAGTTCAGGCTCTGAGCCAATGCTTGGCCCCTGTGGCAATCAGGGTCACCTCAGGGTACTTAGTACACTCAATGGCTGCCTTGTTGGCAAGTATGGTCAACAAGGATTTGACCTTATTCTGAAAAGAGTTCTCCAGCTATTCCATAAAGCTGCTGAGGCTCTTAATCACTCTGCAAACGGAGCGAGGAGATCAACGAACACTACTGCGGCTTTGCTCTTAATACTGGACAAGGGAAGATCCAGTTCTGGCTGCATGATACATGAGAGGCTGCAGATTTTCCTGCATTAATTACCCAATCTATCGGATTTCCGCATTTTCTGAATCAGATTAGCCTAACTTTTACCAAAGTTTTTGCCGTTTTTGAGGCTCTGAACTTCACATAATTAAAGAAATCAAGATTTTTGTTTCATCGTTTTTTGTAGTTGCATGTTGTAATATTATTTTTCTACTTCTCGAGTGTGCAGACTGCATGAATGTCAGCTTTCATGCCGAGTGGCCCAGAGGCGGAGGGGAGGGAGAGCAGGAGGTTGCTTCTGTTCGTCACGGTTAATGACCATCTGACTTTGGCCTTGAAGTCTTTCACTGTAGAGAAGGAGGAAGCGAGAGGCAGCAGAAGGGAAGCCCATTCAGTATAAGGGGGAGCTGTGAAGTGCGGGGAGGGGGCAACCACAAGAGAGGACGGATGGATGGATGGAAGAAAAGGGCGAGGGAGGGAGGGAAGTTTTAGTGTGTGTGTGTTCACTTGCTGGGGAGTTTTTTAGAAACAGGGAGGGTGAGAGTGAGGGATGTGTGCCGCAGGGTTAGTGAAGGATGATAATTCACCGTTAAGCCTCCTAGAAAGACCAGCTGGCCCCTCTGGAGTCAGATGTCAGCCTCCACAGCCAGGACTCGATCTGCGTGTGTGTGCTTGTGTGCGCTGGCGCTCATGCATGTATATACACTGATGTATGCGTGCGTGCTGTCATCAGTCAGAGCCCTTGAATGCTAGAAGGAAAACACCTGCATGGGGAGCTGTAGATTTTATCAGTCTAAGCTCCCTATCTCTGTGACAGTGGGACTGGTCAGAAAACACACACACTCACGCACACAAGCATGCAAATGCACAAGCACCATCTGCTTGCTAGTTAGGGCTATTGTTGTGAGCCATTTGGGTAGTGTGTAGAGGTTTGGCTTTGTGCAGATCTTGACCATCAGTCGGCCAGCTGGCCTGACTTTGCTTTTCCACTCGGTTGCAACAGAAAACAGGCCAAGGGAGAACCCAAACCAAACCAAGCGGCTCCAAAACAAGCTTGTTAGCACTTTCAGCATCAGTAAATCTACCTAATTTTATAAACAAACTGTCAATTCATTTTTCAATCGGTCTGGCTGTGGAGCACCCTAACAGATTTTCATATGTTGATAACATGCCACTCTTTCTAGCTTAAAGTACCCCCCCTTTCCTGCCTCCTTTTTCCTCACTAATCTATACTAGCCAGGTCATGCTGAGTTTGCTGTGCTTCCTTGTGAAAGGGCTGAATTATTCAGCATTGTAAGTATGTGTGGATCTGCATGTGTGCGTGCACACATGTGCGCACACGTTAGCACAAGTACAGCTGGCCTGCTGGTTCCTTTTAATCAGAGGACGGCCAGTCTGCATGAATGCCTGCATTGTTGGGTCATGTGTATTCAGGACCACTGCGTGTGTGATTTGTGTGTGTGTGTGTGTGTGTGTGTGTGTGTGTGTAGAACTCAACAGGAGTATCAGTGATTATAGTGTCTCAATGTGAAAGTGCACCTCACAGGATCAGTGGGTCAACAGCTCTTAATCAGCCACTAAGTTGTTTGTGTGGGTCATATGATTTCAGCTGCTGATTGTTTTTGAGAATATGCAACAAATCTGGTGCGTTTGTAAAGGTTAAAAGTGTTCCAGTTTTATGTTTTCTGTCTCCTTTTGTCTCCAGGGCGAAACGAGCTGATAGCCAGATACATCAAACTCCGAACAGGCAAGACGCGGACAAGAAAACAGGTAACCACGGGAGTGTGTGTTCAATCAAATCATCATGACAGGATGACGTAGAGCAGGTACACTCTGTCATAATGAAGCCGAACCAATGAAAAGAAAAGCTGATGAATCAATGACAGAGGAAACATGACAGCAAATTTAAACCTGTAATTTATATTCCTCAGTTTTGAAGCCCTGACATGTCAGGAAAAATAAAACTATATATATATGTGTGTGTATATATACAGGTGCTGGTCATAAAATTAGAATATCATGAAAAAGTAGATTGATTTCAGTAATTCCATTTAAAAAGTGAAACTTGTATATTATATTCATACATTACATACAAACTCATATATTTCAGATGTTTATTTTGTTTAATTTTGATGATTACAAATGACAACAAATGAAAATCTCAAATTCATCATATCAGAAAATTAGAATATTACTGAAGACCAATAAAAACAAAGGATTTATAGAAATGTTGGCCAACTGAAAAGTATGAACATGAAAAGTATGAGCATGTACAGCACTCAGTATTTAGTTGGGCCTCCTTTGGCCTGTATTACTGCAGCAATGCGGCGTGGCATGGAGTCAATCAGTCTGTGGCACTGCTCAGGTGTTATGATAGCCCAGGTTGCTCTAATAGTGGCTTTTAGCTCTTCTGAATTGTTGGGTCTGGTGTATTGCATCTTCTTCTTCACAATACCCCATAGATTTTCTATGGGGTTAAGGTCAGGAGAGTTTGCTGGCCAATTAAGAACAGGGATACCATGGTCCTTCAACCAGGTACTGCTAGCTTTGGCACTGTGTGCAGGTGCCAAGTCCTGTTGGAAAATGAAATCTGCATCTCCAAAAAGTTGGTCAGCTGCAGGAAGCATGAAGTGCTCTAAAACTTCCTGGTATGTGGCTGCGTTGACCCTGGACCTCAGAAAACACAATGGACCAACACCAGCAGATGACATGGCACCCCAAACCATCACTGACTGTGGAAACTTTACACTGGACTTCAAGCAACGTGGATGAAGTGCCTCTCTTCTTTTCCTCCAGACTCTGGGACCTTGATTTCCAAAGGAAATGCAAAATTTACTTTCATCAGAGAACATGACTTTGGACCACTCACCAGCAGTCCAGTCCTGTTTCTCTTTAGCCCAGGCAAGACGCTTCTGACGCTGTCTGTGGTTCAAGAGTGGCTTGACACAAGGAATGCGACAGCAGAAACCCATGTCTTTCATACGTCTGTGTGTGGTGGTTCTTGAAGCACTCACTCCAGCTGCAGTCCACTCTTTGTGAATCTCCCCCACATTTTGAAGGGGTTTTGTTTCACAATCCTCTCCAGGGTGCGGTTATCTCTCTTGCTTGTACACTTTTTTCGACCACATCTTTTCCTTCCCTTCGCCTCTCTATTAATGTGCTTGGACACTGAGCTCTGTGAACAGCCAGCCTCTTTAGCGATGACCTTTTGTGTCTTGCCCTCCTTGTGCAAGGTGTCGATGGTCGTCTTTTGGACAACTGTCAAGTCAGCAGTCTTCCCCATGATTGTGTAGCCTATAGAACTAGACTGAAAGACCATTTAAAGGCTTTTGCAGGTGGTTTGAGTTAATTAGCTGATTAGAGTGTGGCACCAGGGGCCATCAATTTTGAACCTTTTCACAATATTCTAATTTTCTGATATGATGAATTTGAGATTTTCATTTGTTGTCATTTGTAATCATCAAAATTAAACAAAATAAACATCTGAAATATATGAGTTTGTATGTAATGTATGAATATAATATACAAGTTTCACTTTTTAAATGGAATTACTGAAATCAATCTACTTTTTCATGATATTCTAATTTTATGACCAGCACCTGTATATATACTTACTACCCATAATTATAGCAACTGATCTATTACTAACTGATGTAAAATAGAAGAAAATATTAAAAGGTTTGCAAATTTTGGCGTCTCGAAGAGTAAGATAAGGAAAAACGTGTAACATACAGAAACTACAAAAATGTTGGTAGAAGGAACATTCTTTAAGTAAGAAAATTTAAAAAAAAAAATCTATAATTACAGTAAGAGTAGGTAAAACTTTGAAATGACACGGCAGACACAGCAGATGGAAAATAACTTTCAGCCACAACCACAAAGCAGACTTTAATTGAAAGCCAACTAAACTTAGTCTTTCATGAAGACGTTTCGACAAAGATTCCTGGATAGGTGTCATAATGTCTTCAGATAAACTGCGAAAATACAGTTTAGGGCTGCAACTAACGATTATTTTGCAAATCGATCTGTTATTTAATTTTTTCAATCAATCGATTGATTATCCGATAGCCAAAGGTTCCTTGAAAAATATTTTTCACCAGATTAAACCAAGTCAAACTAAAACTTTTCCACTGGAGGAATTCTGGATTGAGCATATTGACCTACAAAAAGTTTTATTTTAAAGGTACACTATGCAAACGGTGTTGATTTTCCAGCGAGACTCCCCCCAGAGGGCGAAAGTAAAAGTGCACTGTCGTAAATATGCACAGCTGTTCTCCTGGTTTCTCCGTCAAGCCAGGCGCGGTTGTTTTGAGCTTAGCAGACAGGCGAACGCAACGCATGACTAACGCTGCGTTCACACCGCAGCTGGCGCGACAGAAGCAGCGAGTTTACATGCAAAGTCAATGGTTGACGCGCGTCAAGGCGCAGCAAAAGGTCCCGCGGCGAGTTTTGAGCAGCAGGCGCAGCGCGTCTGAGCAGCTGAAGCAGCGCGTCAGGCGCGTTTAAGCATCTGATGCAGGGAGAGAGACACAGCGCTGATGATCACTCCTCTTAAACAGTTTATTGACGCCTAAATTAACTTAAAATGCAGAAATCTGCCGGCAGAATATGCAGTTTGGATTATTTAGATGAAAAACACCTACCAGCTGCCTCGGTGAACCGCGAGGAGGCGACCCGGCCAGAGGCTGCTGATGAAGGGATTCCTACTGTCGGCGCACCGCCGGTATGTGGGGGTCTGAGCGGCTCCGACAGAAAAAATATTGAAGGCAGGATGATAATCTGAATGAACTGACTGCACTGATTACGTTTTCAGGTGTATTTTCTCACTTAAACGGGCGACAGTGGCGTGATGGGCGACAGTGGCATTGGATGTAGGAGTTTGCCCTGAAATCGAAGGGTTGACGGTTCAAGCCCCGACTCTGACTTTCATTGTCGTTGTGTCCTTGGGCAAGACACTTCACCTGCATTGTCTACTGATGGTGGTCAGAGGGTGGCGCCAGTGTACGGCAGCCTCGCTTCTGTCAGTGAGCCCCAGGGCAGCTGTGGCTACAATGTAGCTTGCCACCATCAGTGCGTGAATGGGTGAATGAATGTAGTGTAAAGCACTTTGGTCAAGTCTCCTAACTTGAATAAAGGCGCTATATAAGTACATGCCATTTACCATTTAAAGGGAAATTCCGGTTTTTAACACTTTTAGCCCATTTTCTGTAGTGTCCAGGATGAAATCGAATGATCGACACCAAAATTTTGACGATTGGTCCTGTCTCGGCTATTTGGCTCATGCAGAATCCCCCCTGGCTGCTTCAGAATGGCTTCCATAGTGCATGTCCGATAATGTCCTTAAAACAACCTTAAACGTTCTTTTTTTAAAATATGCTACTCACCGGGTCGTCAGCGCTGTTCAATGACGTTCCAAAAAAAGTTTCGTAAAGAAAAAACTTTCCTGTCTTGTTTTATTTAGCATTTTGTAAATCCCAGAACTATTTTTTCCGATACATCACAACCGCTTATAAACTTCCGCTTGCCGTTCGAATCGGAAGCGTTGCACACTCCAGACCACTAGTTGGCGACGGTGTCCTCTACCGTCAAACTCAAAGTCCAATATGTCCTCCTCAAGAATCCACCTTTCGTATTCCATTTTCAGAGTTTTTTAAAGTGTTTAACAGAGACGTTAGCACCTCGACGTCGGAGGACACAGAGTGAAGCGAAAAGACTACAACTGTGTAAACAGGCCCCATTTCCGTTTCCGGTGGCGGAGGGATATTGACTATTCCAACAGAACTCAATGGGATTTACAAAATGCTAAATAAAACACTACAGGAACGTTTTTTCTTTACGAAACTTTTTTTGGAACGTCATTGAACAGCGCTGACGACCCGGTGAGTAGCATATTTTAAAAAAAGAACGTTTAAGGTTGTTTTAAGGACATTATCGGACATGCACAATGGAAGCCATTCTGAAGCAGCCAGGGGGGGATTCTGCATGAGCCAAATAGCAGAGACAGGACCAGTTGTCAAAATTTTGGTGTCGATCATTCGAATGCATCCTGGACACTACAGAAAATGGGCTAAAAGTGTTAAAAACCGGAATTGTCCTACTTTATTCCCACTGATCACAGCAAATATAGCTGCAAGGCAGAGAAAGGATAGTGAAGCTCCGCCCAACGCGCGTCAGACACACTTTTGCACCACGCAGCCAGAGCAGCAAAGCTGCTTCAGCCGCGCGTCAGAACTAACTGGTACAAGCAGCAAAAAGGAAGCAGCAGACGCGATTTTGCTGCGTGAACGTAGCATAACTGCACAAAGATCGCCACTGTGCTAGCAACGAGCATGCTTTTAACTGGGGGCGTGTAGCAGTTCTCGCCGTAAAGCAAGACCGACTCTCGCGAGACTTCTGAGCCTGTGGGTGCGGGTCGGTGCTCCTGCAATTGCAAGTGCGGTATTTCCCCCACAGACCACCAGGGCGGCTGAGAATACCTTTGTTCAACCTGAAATGACTCATTTCATCATCCAAAACGTTATGGAACACATTAATTACCTGAAAAATGTTGCATAGTGTGCCTTTAAATGCAAAATGTTTATTTGATATTTTTTACAATTTTGATATATTTACTGCTCTAAGTGGGTTGCTCTGTCAGCTAAAGGCACATTTTAAAGTCTCTATACTCCAGTTAATGATTAATCGATTACTAAATTAGTTGACGATTTTTTCAATAATCAATTAATCACGATGAATCTGATTTATTTTTTCAGCCCTAATCCGGTCGTCTTCCATTTAGTCGGTTTTGTGGTCACCATGACCCAGATGACCTAGATTTTAACCAATAAGCCTCCAGCACCAAAAAGAAGAACGTTTTTTTCTCTCAATGGTGCATATTGGTTTAAAACAAGCTTGTTTTCCTTTGGTGAAGTTAATCAAAATGGATGGAGCATCCAAAAAGCTTACTCGAGTAAGAGTAATGATGAGTAATCATATTTTTACTCAAGTAAAAGTAAAAAGCACAATGTTGTAAAACTACTGCTAAACGTAAATCATTCAAATAGTTACTCAAGTAATTGTGAGTACATGTAACTAGTTACTTCCCACCTCTACCTTTAACCCACCCATCAATGATGTTGGGGACAGTCTGTGTTTCTTCAGGCCTCTTTGTTTCTAAAGCTGTACCTGAATCAACACCAAGAGCTACAGTATGCTATTAAACCAGCCGCTCCTCCATCTGGGTAGCAGTTCATATTACTGCTAGGCTAACGTCAACATGTGTTCTCTCTATTTAGATAAGCCTTATTGATAATTCCCTTTACATAACCTATGGGGAAAAAGAAGATTTACAAATGTATTTTTTTCCTTGGTGTATTTAAGTTCATTGGGCCAAATTGTGATGGGAGCTTTATCACAGCTGAGTTTAGTCTGGTATTCTCATATGGATAGTTTACAATTCCATAATAGGGGAGTCATTTATACTGGATTATACTGGGACAGCCTGGGTTTGTAGTACCTAGTTTTGCTCATACAGATCACAGGTGGTTTCCAGGTTTTATGCAACATGAATCAAAGTAACGTTGCAGGTTGTTCCTACATATTAGTGGCACCGTAAACAGTTTGATGGCAGGTTTTTGGGGCAGGACCTAATGTTGCAGCAAAACCCAGATCTTGGCCTCTGTTCTCAGGTGTCTTTCTGTCCTCTCAAAAGATGTGCATAGATGGGTCTATTCACTCTTCTCAGGGGAGTGCATTGTATGAAGTGTGTGTCTGTGTGTGTACTTCCAGTAGAGCCACAGTCCTTTCATAACCATGGCAACTCTCTGTGTGGTCTTTCCTCCTCCTTTCCAACCCCCACCCTCCCTTCGCTCCTCTTCTCTCCTCTTCTCTCCGCTCCTTCTCTCCTTGCCAGGTATCCAGTCATATCCAAGTCTTGGCCAGAAGGAAATCCAGGGAGTTCCAGTCCAAACTAAAGGTATGGGGAGGCTGATCAGAAGCTGTAGGATTAACGTTTTGTGGTTTGGTGATTCATTTCCTGTTACAAGTTTTGTGAACAGGAAGTGTTGTTTTACACTCCCTGTTTGTTTGGAAGAAAAGCAGCCGGTAAGTAAAGATCAGGCATGATGACTGCCGTGGATGGACAGGCTGAAACCCATATATATAGATATATATCTCTCCTTAATGAACAAGAAGAATCTAAATTCAGTGTCTGTCCCTTGCTGTGACTGGAGGGATGCCTGTCACAGTGACTCCTGTATCCTTGGTGTCTAATTACCCCCTGTTTGGGTTTTCTCCTCCTCCTCCTCTTCCTGCCATTCTTCTCTTTCCTTGCATTCATCCATTTCTTCCTATTCTCTTTCCTCCCTTCTTCTTACTGTCTCCACCTCTCAGTCTATTAATCTTTTACTCTGCTTGTCTTGTCCTTTTTTCTTTCTCCTCGTCGGCTGTAATTAACTTTATTTAAAGCAACAGAGGAGAGCTTGTTTTGCAGAGAAGGCCAACTGGAACTCTGAGTTGACGAAGGGCTTAACAAAGGCCAGAGTAAATGCTTTTTGAGTTGATATACGCTGGAATCTCAAAAGTCTAGACAACCCTGTTAAAATGTCAGTTTTTTTCTTTTTTTTGGAACCTATATAAAAGTATTATAATGGGTAATTTAAAAAACCTTTACCTTTAAAGCCACCTGGTCCTTTTGGAAAAAAAACAAAACCTGCTTGATACAAATTTGACTGGCATTTCCAGTTTAGTTCCAGCACAGAGCTACTGTAATTCTGCTGCTTATTTTTGGTTATATAAGGTCAATATTTATTTACATTTGATGTTGACGGCTCGCTAACGGGTACATTCACTTTTATTTCTCGTAGAAGAAGATAGGTTTAATAATTCCTCTCCCTGCTACGATACTGAAACCACAGTTGGAGCCAGAATAATTTTCAGTGGCCATGCAGGGACCAATGTGCTCTGAGGGATGGTGTGAAACTGAGAGGCACCAAAACCAGTTCAGGATCAGTCTAAACTAATCCCAATAAGACATTAAACAAGTCCAACATCTGTATTTTCACAATAAATCCCTAAAGATAGACTATTTTTCTATGTAGACCCTACTAATAAATGTACACGTTTGAGTGACTTCTCCATAAAACACAAAAGCTAACTCTGAAAATGGCATAAATTCTCGATTTGTCATCTCTATTGCTGGTATTTTGAATCGAATTATTAAAAACTTTTTTGTTGTCAGTTCAGGGTTAATATACTGTAAAAAATGTTAAAAAATGAGAACAGTCCACTTGAGAGTATCACTGCTGCCACCCTCTGGTTTAGAGGGGAACTGCTGGTTCTGTAGGTGGTGACTGACGTCCACACGGTAACAGAAAACCCTGACATAAGCCCCCTTTACCATACCCGTTTGAAACCGTGCTGAGAACGGTCTGAGCACGGTAACCAAGATAACTATTGAGTGCAAATGAAACGCAACTGAACTGGACTGTGCCAAACAGAACGGAACCGCGTTAAATCTAGTACCAGTTCAACAGTAGGGCTCGGCACGGTTCAGTTGTGGCTCAGTGCTCTGATAACAAAGAGCAGTTGAGCAGACCGCATCATCGCGTCATCTCCTCAGCTGACTTCTTTCGCGGGTTTTCCGGCATGTCCATTTTTGTAATTCTTTACCTGTTCACAACAAGAACTTTCTTCTCAGCCAGTTAAAACTAAATTGCATCAAAAGAGCGTGGTGCGACCTGGGATGATGCCAAACCGAGGGTCTCATTGAAATTTGGGTGGAGGATGCTATTCAGGCACATAAGTTCCTGAATGTTATGGGCAGCTGAGAGCTGTAGTATCGTAGACCGCTGATAGGAGGTGAGGAAGAGTGCTAACATGATGTGTAAATGGTCATAAGAACCAAGCTCAGCACGCCATGATCCAAGCTTGGGCCGTATTGGCATTGATGGGTTTCATACGGGTAGTGGGGCAATAGGGTGGCCTGGCCACCTGGTAGTATGATGAAATGGCCTAATGTTCCAACCATATGTAAAACTTTGTTGAATCCATGGCGGTAAACGTCAAACTTGACTGTGTGCTGCTGATACACCAATGCGGCACTTTAGTTTAGATGAAGGCAGATGTTCAACCTAGTCAGTGTCTGAGTGTTTCCTGCCATATTGCTGGGGTTGGTGGTCACAGCGGAAACTCCGAGCCTTTGCAGCGGCCTTCCCATCACCACAGAGTCCACCCCTTAATAACCTGCTGCTGCAGGGAAGGACTCCGGTATGACACCTGCATCAAGCCGGACCCGCTATTTTCACTGAGGTTTATGTGGCAGCTCCTGCAGGCGGAGACGGCGGGACTCTTTTATGACTTTTATGACACAGATCAGACTGTTACATCTCCAACTTTTCCTCCTTCACACCACAGAGAGCTCTCTGCAAGACACTTTCTTTACAAAGACGGCAGTCGCAATAGTTCTGTCTGTGAAGCTTGTCTATAACCTTTATTTTTATATAGTTTTACAGTAGTTACACTATTGGTGCAGGGATTTCCTGTTTAGGAAATCTTATGTTTTCTATAGAGAAGTAAACAATTGTGGCCAAGCTAAAATCCTTCCGGACTTCGGTAGTGTTATATGCTATCAAGGAACCAGTTCAAAAGCATCCATTTGGAGCAAAAAACCGAAATCTGTGCATCACCAAAACAAACACCATAGCTGCGGTTGGACATGGTGGTGGCACCATCAACCTCTGGGGTTACGTCCCTTCTCAAAATCAAGGAAGATAAAATTATGAACAGTTCCGAGTTTTAACCCAAAACAAAGAAAGAATAGATTCAAAACAACAGATTAATGGCTCCTATGGAGACATTGGAAGGATTGGGATGACAGAGCAGGAGTGTAGGGGTTAACTGGATGGAAAACCAGTGGGGTCTCTAAAATGGAGCAGATAACCTCAAAATAAAAATGATTTCGCAATTTTATTGGATTTTTTTATTTGTTTTACGATTGAATTGTACAGGACATGTGCTCCTTTAAATACGCAGAAAAAGGTTTCTAAATGATAACTTTATTAATTTTATTTACATTGCAAAACAAAAGATTTGAACACAGGGTTTTACATTTTGTATTTACTTTATATTAATCATACATGGTTGGTGTGAAACTGGTTGCTTATTCAGAGCTAAAAATACCAATTTGCTGGATTTTAACTTTTCCAATTATGCAAAACACAGATTATACATCACACAATCTAGAAGAACATCTATTAGGAAATAACTTGATTTTCAAATGTTTGATAGAGATTAGATCTTTTTTATTATTACCTGATATGTAAAATCCATGCAAAGTGTTTTTGCAGCTCTGCTTTATCATCTCAAATAAAATGGGTAAAAAATAAAATAAAATTGAATTATAAGCTGTATAACTCTGTGCAGGTATATGCAGTTCATTAGAAAAGACTTTTTGAAAAGACAAAAAGGTCACTTATTAGCTGAAGCTCTCTTGTTAAGAAAACGAATGTGATTCATCGACTCATCCTTGGTGTTTAATTCTTCACTTTAGGTAAATTATTGCTTTTAGACCCTGAAAATAACCAGCTTTTGACATCAAATAAGTGACAACTGAAAAATTCATTTCTCAAACTATGATATTTTTGTTTGAAGCATACATATAATATGTTTTTTTTTTGTTTTTTTTTAAGACCGACAGCTGGATCTTGGTATTTAACATGAAAATCCACCATGATTCTCATCTCAGTACCTTCAGTAATGTTATTATCTCTCCCAGGAGGGGAGATTTCTCTCTGTGCCAATTAACTTGAGTGAAGTTGCCAATTAGTGATTCTCCCACTATCACAGGGGTTCTAATTCTCTGTCATTCAGCCGTTTTGCCTCCATGCTGCTTTTACCCTGAAGTGAAGTATTTCTAATCCACAATGCGTTGCTTTTTACTCCAACAGCTGTTTTACGGCGCAGCGCTGAGCCAATCGAGCTTCATTGAGCAATTAGTGTTAAGCTGAAACCTTTCAGAAACATTTTAACTTGTTTTTACAGAATATCTGTGTTTTTCTTTTGGTTTGTTTCCAGTAATATGCTGTGCAGCCATTGAACATACAGAGTGTGATGCATGTTCACTGTGATGATTGTGTTGACGTCCGTGTTTGCATGCAGGACCAGAATGCCAAGGAGAAAGCTCTGCAAAGCATCTCATCCATGTCCTCGGCTCAGATTGTTTCAGCCACAGCCATACACAGCAAGCTGCTGCCTGGAATAGTGCGGGCCAGCTTCCCCGGCAACGCGCAGGTAAAAACTAGCGCTTGCACAGAGACTAGTTGTATTTATCCCTAAAAAATAAAACTCATGAATGGGGATGGAGGTAACTGAATATGCAGAGTCAGTTCTGCTGTTTCAGAGAAGAACAAGAACATTGCTTTGCATTTGTTTTTTGCATTATTTATTTTTTGCATTCTCAGCGTTGTGTATTAATACATGCATTTATTTTCAGCTGTGGCAGGGGATGATTCCTGGAGGGCAGTCCAGCTCCACCACGGAAGAGTAAGTCACATTTAAATGGGGCCTTCTTATCTAACTCAGCAGTTGATCAGTTGCTCCATTACGTTCCTTATTTCCAAGAGCCTTAAATTTTACTTGTTCCAGGTTAGTTAAGACATAATCGTTTTTCTCAATCAATAACTAATAAGGCAAGGCAAGGCAAATTTATTTGTATAGCACAATTCAGTACAAAGACAATGCAAAGTGCTTTACATGATTAAAGTACAGGAATATAAGCAAGTAGGAAAAAAAAAATTTAAAAATAATAAATAAAATAAAATAAAAATTGCAGAAACAAAAAAAGAATATTAAAAACAGTTGGATTGAAGAAAATATGTTTTAGTTGAACTGTTTAACTAGAACAGTGGAAGGCAATCCTAAACAAATGTGTTTTTAGTCTTTATTTAAAGGAACTCAGGCTTTCCGCACTTTTACAGTTTTCTGGAAGTTTGTTCCAGATAAGTGGAGCATAGGAACTAAATGCTGCTTCTCCATGTTGATAAATTATTTATTTTTCATTTCCTTTAATTTTATATAAAAAGAAAACACACAATATGATCCATGGACAACAGATATTTACTACAAAATCAGGTTGATGAATCAGGAATATAAGGAACTGACATCCTATCAAATCAATAGTGTAATATTTATTTATTTTTAACATTTAATAAAATGTTGCTTCATGCTGGCAAACCTACTAGCTGCTCTGGTTAACTGAGCTTTTTGGCTGCAATAAGCACATCTAGCAAACCTCCATATATAAACTAAAATAAATTAACAGTTACCTCAGATTAGAAAGGTATAGTAAAAAGGGAAACATTCCTAAATGTTTTAGTCAAAAAGAGTCAAAAAGCTAAGCTAGTGCTGACAGGCCATGTTTAACCCTTTAAAGCCTGAAACTTGAAATAAATGAAAGAACATTAGAATTTTTAAAGATTAGAATTCATTGATCTTTCTGAAAAAATTTTGTATAAGTTAAATTAAATAATTTATTTGCATTAAATTTGATAAATTAGGCAATTCCGTATACATTTTCTGTTCACTACATGTGTTTGAATATTTAAGTCAGTTTTTTCAACAACCCGAATATAAGTGATGATGCTAAAATCTCACAAACTCACGTATCAAATATGATACACTTGGCTTTAAAGGGTTATTAGGTTCATAAATGTCATTGGTAAATGCAGAGGGTTATTACGTCAAGTTTGCAAAAGCTTTGCATAAAGAATAAATGAAACACTCGCTATTTGTGTATTTCAAGAAAGCTCAGCTACATACATTAATATCCAACATATTTCAGCTTTAAAAAGATTTTAAAGATGTGCCTCAATATATAAATTTGTTTCCATGCAATTATTAGTCTTTGATGTGTTTTAATTTTAATTTAGTTAAAACTTGCTGTCTGCTATCATAATTACTAGCCAAACTAGCTAAACCAGCTAAACTAGCTTTATGGCTACCATAAACAACTAGCAAACCTCCACATATACAAGATAAATTAAAAACCTTTAGCTGCCTGCTTCATTATAGAGGTTAAAATAACATAAAAAACAAAAACAGAGCAATTTAAACTTAAATTTTACTAGCAGGTGCTTTTATTGCAGATGTTTATCAGAAATAACTATTTAAAGTATTTGGTTGGAACTATATTTATAAGTTTTAGCTCAACAGATGCATAAGAAAATAAATAAATCATCCTGATATTAACATGCTATATTTACAGCATTCCAGTTATGATTAACTGCTTTTCACAGCTTCGTTTTGCATCCATGTTGTGTTAAATTAACTACTGGCTGCTCCTCTGCATAGAGGCTGTGAATTTAGCTGCTAAAGTGAAGCACATTTTGTATTTAGTTTGCTAAATAAAAAAATATTGAAATAAAGAGCTGATTTTTATCCTTTTATTCAGATTAAGATTAGAATTTGTTTTTATCTGACTAATTCTGATAGGAAGTATGACAGACATTTAACAATGAGTAAACAAATTAGAATGAGTATCGATTTGGGGGAAAAGCGGAATATTTATCTGTTTTTATTGAAATACAAAAAAAGAGTATAAACTTTATTTACTTTATTTATAAATGATTGCATTTCCAGCTCTGTCTAGCTAAATTTTTAGAATGAAATTATATAAAATTACTAGTGGTAAGAATATTTTTGTGGTTAAATATCATAACAAAAAAAGTCTTATAAATTATTTTAGCTTCATATTTATTTTACAAATGTTTTTTATCAGACCTCTTAGGCTAAGAGTAAAATTGACTGTAAATGGGTTCCCTTTTTCAACATCAAATTTTCCATTAAAATAATTATTTTTTTTATTTTGCTGGTAAATTAGAGTTGGTCTTATTTCTCTCTGTCAAAATGTAAAGAGAAGTCTTTTCTTTGCACAAGGAAAACATCAGAAGACTTTTTTTCAATTAGATGTATTATGCATTTTTATCTATAATCAGACTGTATCTGCATGATTATCCCAGCTTATGATTCAGAAACAATTAGCTTGATTAATTCTCATGACTGATGCAGAAAATCTGTCCGCCATCATATTGGCAAACACTGATTATCTTGTCAATGCCAACATGAAGACCACCTGTTGAGTTTAAAATTAGATGTATTTCGTTTTCTAGAGCCCGACTCCTGCTGCGTTCTTCACTTGCATTAACGTCTTTTCACAAAATTCTGTTTTTTACTGCTCGCCGTGCTTTTGGGTCTGATGATAATGGCGGTAAATGCGACTGTTCGGCTTTTATTGAACTCGGAGCTGCTCTTGACCTCTGCGCTCCTGCTTCTGTTCATACAAAGCAGAGAACAGAAATCATTTTTGTATAATACGAATGCATTGAGGCCAGTCCTACTGTGTCTCTTCCATCTTCCAGTCTTTTTTATATTTTTATGTGTGTGTGTGTGTGTAATGCTTTCTTGTGTGTTTCTCTGTCTCTCTCAGCATCAAGCCGTTCTCCCAGCAGGCCTACCCTGTGCAGACAGCAGGGACCACCGCAATCGCAGGTGAGAGGGACCATGGGACAATTATCTTCTTTCTGCAAAGCAGAACGTCGGCTCTCTCCACAGCCATTTATGATGTTTCCTCACCACAGGGTGGTCTTTGACTGCCGAGGCACATGGATCCCAAGCACTGCCTTCTTTGTCTCGCAAAGAGGTCAAAAGGAGGAAAACTGTGTCAAACTAACTTTTTAATAATTTAACACTATTAAGTTTACCTTGAATCTTTAAAAAAAAGAAAGAAATAATACATTTTAATTGATTTAGGAGTATATTATCAGCTGAAATACAAAGTAAAGGTTTACAAATGAAGTCACTACACCAGTTTTATTTATTCCATATTCATCGTCATTTAATCCCTAAAAACAAATTTAAAGGCGGCATTTTGTTTCAGATGTGTTTGAGCTACAGCAGCAGAACAAGTGAGCGATTAGCGGCTTCAAAGTTCAGCTCAGGAATATGACAGCGTGCCGATTTCAAGCTATACTTTCTGCTCATCAGATGCGATTTAGAAAATAGGAGGTATTGAAGTGCAAGGATACATCAACCCTGCAACTTTTAAACAGAAGTGGCTATTTTCCCAAATATCAGGCTAGTTAAAACCGCCCTAAATGTTAATATTTTTTTTCTTTTTCATTGGATCTGCATTATGAAAAACCAAACACCAGATCAAGACATGAAATTGCTGTTCTTGTGTTTCTTTCATTCTTTTAGACTTTTTCTTTTTATGGATGGATGTTTACGAGGAAGGAAGGAAGGAAGGAAGGAAGGAAGGAAGGAAGGAAGGAAGGAAGGAAGGAAGGAAGGAAGGAAGGAAGGAAGACATGTCTAGTTTGGAGGGAGGGAGGGAGGGAGGGAGGGAGGGAGGGAGGGAGGGAGGGAGGGAGGGGAGGGAGGGAGGAAGACATGTCTCTAGTTTGGAAGGGTTGGAGGAAGGAAGGAAGGAAGGAAGGAAGGAAGGAAGGAAGGAAGGAAGGAAGGAAGGCATGTCTAGTTTGGAGGGAGGGAGGGAGGGAGGGAGGGAGGGAGGAAGACATGTCTCTAGTTTGGAAGGGTTGGAGGAAGGAAGGAAGGAAGGAAGGAAGGAAGGAAGGAAGGAAGGAAGGAAGGAAGGAAGGAAGGAAGGAAGGAAGACATGTCTAGTTTGGAGGGAGGGAGGGAGGGAGGGAGGGAGGGAGGGAGGGAGGGAGGGAGGGAGGGAGGGAGGGAGGGAGGGAGGGAGGGAGGAAGACATGTCTCTAGTTTGGAAGGGTTGGAGGAAGGAAGGAAGGAAGGAAGGAAGGAAGGAAGGAAGGAAGGAAGGAAGGAAGGAAGGAAGGAAGGAAGGAAGGAAGGAAGACATGTCTAGTTTGGAGGGAGGGAGGGAGGGAGGGAGGGAGGGAGGGAGGGACGGAGGGAGGGAGGGAGGGAGGGAGGGAGGGAGGGAGGGAGGGAGGAAGACATGTCTCTAGTTTGGAAGGGTTGGAGGAAGGAAGGAAGGAAGGAAGGAAGGAAGGAAGGAAGGAAGAAGGAAGGAAGGAAGGAAGGAAGGCATGTCTAGTTTGGAGGGAGGGAGGGAGGGAGGGAGGGAGGAAGACATGTCTCTAGTTTGGAAGGGTTGGAGGAAGGAAGGAAGGAAGGAAGGAAGGAAGGAAGGAAGACATGTCTAGTTTGGAGGGAGGGAGGGAGGGAGGGAGGAAGGGAGGGAGGGAGGGAGGGAGGGAGGGAGGGAGGGAGGGAGGGAGGGAGGGAGGGAGGGAGGGAGGGAGGGAGGGAGGGAGGGAGGGAGACATGTCTCTAGTTTGGAAGGAAGGAAGGAAGGAAGGAAGGAAGGAAGGAAGGAAGGAAGGAAGGAAGGAAGGAAGGAAGGAAGGAAGGAAGACATGTCTAGTTTGGAGGGAGGGAGGGAGGGAGGGAGGGAGGGAGGGAGGGAGGGAGGGAGGGAGGGAGGGAGGGAGGGAGGGAGGGAGGGAGGAAGACATGTCTCTAGTTTGGAAGGGTTGGAGGAAGGAAGGAAGGAAGGGGAAAGGGAAAGGGAAAGGAAAGGAAGGAAGGAAGGAAGGAAGGAAGGGAAAAAACTAGGTTTGGGGGGGGAGGGAGGGGGGAAAGGAAAAAAAGGAAAAAGTTTTTAGTTTGGAGGGGGGGAGGGAGGGGGGGAGGGCGGAAGCCCTGTCTCTAATTTGGAAGGAGTTTGGGGGAAGGAAAAAGGGAAAGGGGAAAGGGAAAGGGAAAGGGAAAGGGAAAGGGAAAGGAAAAGGAAAGGGAAAAACATGTCTAGTTTGGAGGGAGGGAGGGGGTTTAGGGAGGGAGGGGGGGAGGGGGAAGACCGTCTTGTTTGGGGGGAGGGGGGGAGGGAAGGGAGGGAGGAAAACATGTCCCCTAGTTTGGGGGTTGGGGGAAAGGGAAAGGAAAGGGAAAGGAAAAGGGAAAGGGAAACAAAAGGGAAAGGAAAAGGGAAAGGGAAAAAAGGAAGGGGATGTCTAGTTTGGAGGGAGGGGGGGGAGGGGGGAGGGAGGGGGGGAGGGAGGGGAGGGGGGGAGGGAGGAGGGGGGAAAGGGGGGAAGACCCTGTCCCCTTTGGGTTTTGGAAAGGGGTTTGGGGGAAGGGAGGAAGGAAGGGAAAGGGAAGGGAAGGGAAAGGGAAGGGAAGGAATGTTAAATTTGGGAAAGGAGGAAGGAAGGGAAAGTTTTAGTTTGGGAAAGGAAGGAAGGAAGAAGAAAGGAAACAAGGAAGGAAAAACATGTCTAGTTTGGAGGGAGGGAGGGAGGGAGGGAGGGAGGGAGGGGGGGAGGGGAGGGGGGAGGAAGACATGTCTCTAGTTTTTGGGAAAGGGGTTTTGGGGGAAGGAAGGAAGGAAGGAAGGAAAGGGAAAGGGAAGGGGAAAGGGAAAACATGTCTAGTTTGGAGGGAGGGGGGGAGGGAGGGAGGAAAACAAAGTCTAGTTTGGAGGGGGGGAGGGAGGGAGGAAAACATGTCTTTTAAGGGGGTTTTGGGGGGGGGGGTTGGGGGGGAAGGAAGGGAAGGGGGGGGAAGGAAAAGGGAAAGGGGGGAAGGAAGGAAGGAAAGGAAAGGAAAAGGGAAAGGGAAAGGGAAAGGGAAAGGGAAAACATGCTAGTTTGGGGGGAGGGAGGGAGGGAGGGGGAGGAAGACATTCTAGTTTGGAGGGGGGAGGGAGGAAGGGGAGGGAGGAAGGGCATGT